>NC_056733.1:1600744277-1600756777 GCF_019279795.1 Protopterus annectens
GGACAGGAGGGACTCAGGAGATCCGAACGGATATGAGATATGCCCTCCCATCCCACATATGCACAGGTTACAAACAAACACACTCAGAGTTATCAGGGGAATCACCGACACTGATAGAAAATGATGAAACTCTGTGTTTTGATAAATCTATAGTACATACTGAAGATGATTGTGGGGCATATACATCTAACACCCACAACAGTGTTATTAACAAAATAGACGGTGATTTCTTTATTTATAACTACACTGATATCAGAATTGAGGACAGACATTTTTCTTTATTTAAAAAGGGCTTTACCTTTGTTCCCAATAGAAGAATGGATTTGGCAGAAATTATGTTGGACATAAAATTATTTACTAGAAAACTAAACTTGGAACTTTTGGCTTCTATGAATGAGCTTCCTGAGCTTCCTAATGACAACAACAGACAGGGTGACAAGTTGGTAAGGAAGAGTACATACAACCCCCCCCCCCCTTGCAGAATGACATTAATAATTTTGAAAAAATTGTTACTAAGGAAGTAAGAGAAATTTACCACCATAATAGATACAGCTGCATATCCAATCTGAATGCAGAAGAGAAAATGACTTTGGAAGAAATCAAACATCAGTACACAGATGTTAGAATTATGAAACCTGACAAGGGGGGAGGAGTTGTACTAATGAACAAATGGTCTTACTTAACAAAAATGATGGATATTTTGAATGTACAGGGACGATGTACCATCATTTCTAAAATGAGTTGAATACAGCATACAAAAAGATAGATCTGATTATAGAAGACAACTTACTACAAGGTTTAATTGATGAAAAATTATATAGGTTTTTTAAAGTTGAAAAACCTTTTTTGTCCACCATGTTCGGTATCCCCAAGATACATAAGGATGCACAAAATCCACCACTTAGACCTATAGTGACATCTGATGGTTCAAAAACCCAACCTTTGGCTATTTATGTAGATACAAAACTAAAGCCCTTTTACAAACAATTTCCACACATTTTAATTGATTCATGGGACTTATTAAATAAAATCAACTTACTACAATACGAGTCCCATTATTCATTTTTAACTGTGGACTTAAGAGATTTATTTTCTGTGATTCCACACAGTACAGGCCTTGAATGGTTTGAATTCATGTTGACTGAATTCAAGTTTTTAAATGACAACGAGTTCAGATTAGTGTTGGAGAATGTAGAGTTGGTACTGAAAAACAATTTTATTTACTTTCAGGGAGATATTTTTCAACAACTGGATGGTGTAGCTATGGGGGCAGCCTGTGCCTCCATTTTTGCCAATATAGTCATGTTATACTGGGAGTTACATTTTGTATTTAATTCACGATTCATGAATAAGATAGAAAGATATTTTCGTTTTTTGGACGACATATTGATTGTGTGGAAGGGTTCACAAGAAGTAGCTAATGTTATGGAATATTTTAATAATTCCACTCAGTTCCTTAAATTTACATATGAATTTAACAAGGAAGAGACACATTACTTAGATGTAACTATTCTAACAGATAACAAAAACAAAAAATATGTGTCAAGAATTTTTAGGAAGGCTTGTTTCTCTAATTCCTACTTGCATTTTCATAGTAATAATCCCCTACAACAGAAGAAAAACATCATAAAAGGACAAATGGTCAGGGTGGCCAGAATGATATCCACATATGTAGATTTCATAAAAGAAATGGATTATGTGCACAAATTATTTTTGGAGAGAGGCTACCCAGAACCAGTTATTATTTCTCTTAAGGAAGAGGTGATTAGGGGATGGGGGACAAGATATATACCTCTATTGAATACAGAAGTCAACATAGAAAATGGTGCTATGGATGTTAATGCTGTTGATCCTGGAAGTAGTGACATTTACAATAAAACCAAAGACAAAATTATCCCTTTTTTGTTATGACATATAACTATAACACCAACATAATTAGAAGAGCTATAAACAAGACCTGGGACATTTTTAAGAGTATGCCAAATAGGTTAGACATATTCAACAGGCATTTATGCTATAGTATTAGAAGGGGTCCTAACCTCAAGAGTATTTTTGAAAAAACTAGACAACAGAATGAGGAAACAAACAAGAAAAAAGGTACCTTTCGAAGTGGAAGATGCTCCCAATGTACATTTATAGCGAATACAGGTGAACTATCAATACCTACTATTTTATTATGTTTTAAGAGCAAATAATATTATACTTGTTATACAAAAGGGTTAGTATATTTGGTTTATTGTACCCACTGCTGGGCTTATTATGTGGGGAAAACAGAAAGACACCTAAGACAAAGAATATATGAGCATATGTATGAGGTTAATAGGAAAAAGGAAACCAATGCACTTTACAGACATACATTGTCATGTAAGGAAGCCAACTTTAAATTTTGGGTTTTGGAAATGTTACCTAAGGACAGTAGGGGGGGAGATTGGGAAAACCAGTTATGTTATAGAGAACTGATATAGCAATTAAGACTGGATTCCAATACACCACCTGGGATGAATGACTATGTGTCACTTTTACCTGCTCTAAGGTTAAGGTCCAACAAAGTTAAAAGAAAGGTTATGAAAAAGAAATAGTTTATTAATTATTTATTTGCTTGCTCAAACTTATAAGATATTAACATACCACAATAATTTACAATAATTTTACAATTAATATTACCATGATTATCACTACCATATATAATTTAAAATGAGGGGTATATGTTTATGAACTATAGAAGGAATTGATTACATCATGAACTTTATTTGAAAAGACTGTGTGTATTACAAGACTATCATCTTATTTTATTAACTGTATTTTCATTGTGTATCATAACAATGTCCTACAGTTTCAACTCTGATCTTGTATTGTTTTACATGTAAACGAGAGTTTTTCTACATTTTCTAGATATACATATATATTTTTTAATTGATATTTTTAAATAACAAGTTTTTAACAATGCCTTGATTGTGTGTGTATACATATATACACACATACACATTTATGTGTCTTAGATTAGGAATTATATTTAGGTATTTATTGTAAATATTGCATGTTTTGTACTGTCTTTTATACGGAGCACTTCACCTTTATTTAAATTCTAACTAGAGTGATTTAGATGCTTCAATTGAAATCCTTTAATTGCAATAAATTAATTAAGCACAGGCTATACAACATGCAACAAAACAATGTTATTCATTCTGATGAAGTTTCCTGCATGGGAAATGAAAGCGCTAAATTAAATTGTTCTTCAATAAGCCTTAAAATAGTATTGTTTTTGTGGACTGAACAGTCTTTGATGGAGAACAACGATTTATACAATTGACACACAGCACTGGTTTTGTGGGACTGCCTTTATTGGATCCTGTTTACGGAGAATTACTTGTGTTACACTTTTTATATACACACACACACATATATATATTACATATATGTGGTTCTATGTCAGATGATCGAGTTTTAGAAACTCAAAATTCATAGGGTCAAATCCGTAAGATTGAGGTTCCAAAAACTCATACAAAAAAAAAATCTACTTTTTTTTTTTATGTTACTGCAGTGGGGGGGGGGGTGGAAGCCCCCCTGAACCACCCACACCCCCTGCAAATTATATATATCAACTCCAAGATCGCACTACAGTGAGGGAAAGGGTAAATTTCCTGATCGCACTGTACCACACACTACATTCAAAAACTTTGGGTTTTCAAAAACTTGATCATATGGTCTCGACCATATGAATTTCAAGTTTCTAAAAACTCGATCAACTGATAGGGACCCATATATGTATATACACACACACACACACAGACCAACAGACAGATAGATAGACAGACTAATGCACTGATGGCAAACCTATGACACATGTGTCAAAGGTGACACTCCATGACATTTTGGGTGATATGCCAGTGTTAAACCCAAGAGTTACCACAGAAACTGCTTTTGCATTCATTGCTCGTGTGAAGTGCATAGAATTATATGACGACCTTCCAATAATATTCCAAAATGTGCACGCTGATGTAAATCAGAGTTATACTAATTGAAAAAGGTCCAGTCGCCTGGACTTTTTCCATTAGTATAAGTCTTTTTTTTTGTGTTGGACAGCAACGGAGAATGAAAGAGCTCTGTTGCTGTTAGAGATAACTTACAAAAAAAGCAACGGAGATCTTCCTTTCTTCGTTGCCTTTTTTAAAGCTGTCTCGCAACATAACATAACAAGGGCAGCAAGGAGGCATTATACAATGCCATTATTTAAGAAAAGTAAATATTTTTTTCTTAAATAATGTCATTGTATAATAGCAATAACCCACTTCTGGGTGTGGGCAATGCTGGATTTACCCACAGTTGTCTTTGTTTGGCCACTCGGGCTTCGCCCTCATGACCAAACCACACCAACTGTGGGTAAATCCAGCATTACCCACACCCAGGCATGGGTTATTGCTTAATTATTTTGTGCCAGGAGCCAGTTCGACAACACTGCTGCAGAGGTAAGAAAGTTGTTAACCTCAAAGACTATTTCGGTACACTGTCTCACTAGAGTCTGCAAAGGACAGTGCTAACATTGTTTTCTCTTCGTGGTTACACTTTTGCAAAGGGCAAGTAGTCTGCATTTCTAGGTATGTGCTCTTTTACATTCCTCTCAACTGTCCCTCTTAATCCTTCCTAAAAGTGGTGACTTTTTACACTTAATAATAACAATAATTAGTTATTTACTTCAGAAAATGCATAATAAACTCATGTTCATTTTTTTCTGTCAGTGACTCAGATTAATAGTACTAGTAGTTTAAAACTGTCCATGTCTCTTATTTCTAGATTTGTCCCTGATTCTGTCAAGATTTGCCCCAAAGTATTGAAAGCTATGCCATTTATTTTTATTTAATTATTTTTTTTATTGGGGGGGGGGGGGGCAACACAGCAGCAGAATCAAGTTAGGCATTTTCCAAATTTTTGACAGGCTGAACCCAAAAGGTTTGCTGTCACTGGACTGATGTGGGAATGTGGGAAAATTGTCTTCACTAAATATACAGTAACCTCAGAACTGATATTTACCATGAATGCAGGACACAAGTCTCTAGTTTTGATTACACAAAAGATGACCCCTGAGTAATTTTTTTTTTGTTCCTTTCCTTCCCTTTGTTAACCAAGAAAGTCTGGCTGAGCTTGTAGCCCCTCTTCTGCAGAGTCCCAAAAGCTCCATGTAGAACAAAGTGCAATAAGTGAAAAAGTCCATTTTCACAAGTATAAAAATATGAAATAAACAGAGTGGAAAAAGTACAGCATTAAGTACAATGATACTGAGAAGTTATCATTTAGAGATAAGAAATACATGCATTAACAAGATACCAAATAAACTGAAGATGAAGAGGCGGACTATAGAAGAGTATTGGAAGTAATATATACATTATTTAAATGTGAAAACTCTGCAAGCTCAGACAAAAGAGGGGAACGTAAAAGAGAGAAAAGAGAGTGGCCATGAGGAGCAGGCTATTTACTCACTCTTACAATAGACCTTAAGGTGGAACATCAGCTCTATGTAGAGGAAGATTTTTAAACTTATTACAAGTACAGCTGAGACTGCATTTATTGTTTAGTTGCAGTTACTGGTGTTTGTGGTGCTGCGTCTTCAGTTCATACCTCTCAACCTCTTGATGCATGAAATCTGGACAAAGCCCAACAAAATGGGGAGACAAAGGCCCAAAACTAGGAACAGCTTTTAGATATTGCTCTTATAAACTTAGAAAGTTGCGAGAGTAACAGGGTTTGTTTTAACATACTTTTTCTGCAGGATTTGAAGTCTGAAACTCCAATGTATGTCATTATTTATTGACTTTAATCCTCAGATTATCCCAGTGTTTTCCCAGAAAACCACAAATTTTATGAAGAACACACCAAAAATATGAGCCAAAAATCTGGACAGCTGAGAGGTATGTTTCAGTTAGGAGTTATAATCCGCAGTTCTGTTTTAACAAAGCAACATGTGTATATGGTGAATGAGGGACAATTGCTACACAGCTAGAGAATATCACCAGCTAACTCATTCTGGAGTAAAGTAATGATGATTTCTGGGTTGGCCAAGTATTTCCCTTGCAAGTGGAACTCACAGGTCACAAAGGAGATAGAATGGGATTACACGTACTTGAGTCTTGCAAGCAGGTAAAGATAGCCATACAAAGCATACATGTGAGAGCATGCACATGTCAAGGGAGTGACTTGCATGCCCATTTCAACCACTAGAGAGATGAGGTTAGAGAGTTTAAGAGAAAAGCCCCAATGGTTGCCAACACCACAGCATCTGTGATAGTCTTTCATCTCAGACTGAGTGAATATGCCAGGAATAGCTCTTAGTTTCTAAAGAAGAATGGACCAATGGTTTTAAAATGCACAACATTGTCAGCAGACAGTGGAGTACAAATAAGAAAAAAAAGTATCTGGACACACAAGAAAATCCATATGGAGTTTGTTGAGCCCCCTACTCCAACTATCTACTCACCTCAATGATGCTGCGTGACAATAAATCTGTTGAACTGTTTCTCATTCTTCACTACATTATAAATTATTTTAATTTTATTTATTGACATTTGTTTACTGGGAAATTCTGACTGGGCAGAGGTGCCCTTTTTTTGGAGGCCCGGGAAGAAATGCTCCAAGGCAACAAATTTAATGTAATCAATATTGACGATAACAAATTTTACAATGCAGTTTCAGTGTATAAATAGCATAGTAGTCAGCATAATAAAATTTGGGTACTTGCATATTATCGCAACCAGATTCCTAGGCAACTCACTGACTTCAAGTAACGATGTTAAGCAGTGATCCGGTGAAAGTTTTTTTTTCTGTCAAAGTGTAAGTGTTATCTAACAAGGTTTTATTTGATGGCTGCCTGGAGTTGTTTACAAAACCGAGATTTATTTTTGGCTTAGAAAATAACCCAAGTGGGATAGAGAGTGAAATGACTTCCCAAGCTGGGTGGTATTTGTAGCGTTCATCAGGAATGTGCAAGTGGCATTCGTACCTGTACTTAATAGGGAGAAGCTAAAATACAGGTTTTGCATGGTTGGTTTGTCGAACAGCTTGCACTCATTCCTCCCAATCATGTTTTTCTCTTTTTTGGTCTTTTGTGACTGATGGTTCGCTTCAGTGACTGCTGATTTTGAAGTAACGCTGTCGCAACACTTGACTGTTGTCCTAACAGTTACAGAGCCGCACTGATAAAATTATTTCATGCCATCTTTTCTCATTACCCCAACAACAGCATAACACTGAACAAGGGAAAAATAAACAACAATTTAGGTATTTAGTGGACATTTTTTTACCATGAATGTAGGTAAGTAGGCAGTAGGCAGTAACCAGTTTGTCATCAAAGACCCATGGAGAAAAGCTCTACAAAGAGATCAATGTTTCAGATTCTGTGATTTCTTTTTTTTTCTTCCCTTTTTCTGTGTAACTTTTACTGTTGTGCAATGAGATTTTACTTGCTGGCTACCTTGACTTCTTCATAGAAGCGAGATTTCTTTTCCATTTACAAAATCAGCAAGTACCAAAATTTGTATTGATATTCACAAACATTAATACACAAGTACTGTAATGAGAATTTACACATTAGAAAAGTGGTATATAAGGCAGATAGCAGTAATTTAAGATATACATTACAGTGAGTATTAGAGAAGTAGCGATGGAATGGTAATTTGGTTGTACTAATCAGAAGTCGGTATACTAGCTTAAGTACTACAATGAAGTGAAACATTACAAGGAGATAAGCAGGTTAAGTGATTTAGTGCTTTAAAGGGAGGTATAAGTAGGTGATGAAGGATGTTAGGAGGAGCTATACCCCAGATTAGGAGCAGGGACAAAGCCAGTACGCAGAGCAGAAATCTTTTAGTAAAGGTTTGAAAAGAAGGTGCGAGTTACACCCGACTGATATCAGAAGGTTATTCCAAGTTCTAGCTACATTACTAGAATAGAGACTGACCCAGCAGCCTTTTAAGGTCTGCAGATGACAAGCAGTTGTTTATCATTTGATTGAAGAGGATGGTTTTGTAGACAGAACTGGAGTATGGATCTAATTACTGGGCAGGCAAATGGGGTATAAATGATTTTGTGAGTTTAGATAAGATGGGTAAGTGCTTTCAGTGCTAAACAGTGGTGGGTCTAGTAAGGCTTTTTGCAAGCAAGTCTGGCAGCTTTGTTGAAGCACTATTCAAGTTTAGAACGAAGTGAGGCTTGTGGGATGGTTAGGATATGAGCTCCATACTAGAGAAGGTAAGTGGTAGCTAGAGTTACTTTGGCAGAGTTTGTAGGGCATTTATTACTATATGAATACTATCTAGTTTTTGATGGGTTTTCCTGATGCTGTTTTGGATATGTAAATCAAATTTAAGATAATCATGCCAAGTAGCTTTGTATGTGAGGCAATTTCAGTCATAGTACTACTTAAGGAAAAAATTCTAAAGTTGCTTTTCCATGGAAATGGGATTTTGGAAAAATGCAGTTTTTATGAAATTTAGTAGCAGGTGGTTATGTTCAAATTTTCAATAGAGTTAAAGACTTCTTGACTAATTCTCTGAAGATGTATGAGATTATCTGAAGTGTACATTAGGGTAGAATCGTAACTGTATTGTATGAGGGGAAGCTTGCAGAGAGAATTTATGTATATTGGTTTTTGAATAAAAGAGTAGAAGGGCTCGCCAGTATTGACAGAAAGAAGGGAGAAAAGGTGGTGAGCCAATGAACAGACTGGCAGATATTGGTTAAGTACTTGTTAAACCATAGTAGTGAGGACTGTGATAGCCCTATGGAAGACAGATGACAAAGGATTTTTTGTTGACAGACTAGATCAAAAGCTTTAGAGAGACAGGTTAAGGAATACAACAGAAACTAGTCTGCCTTTGTCTCTAGCTTTGTTAATAGTATCTTGAAGGTTAATAAAGCAGTGGTAGTGCTATGTGCAGGTCTAAAATTGTTCTGTGTGTGGAATAAGGATGTTTTCAAGTAGGTGTTTGTGAATGCACTTCTCCAGAAGTTTTGACAAAGGAGATAATATAGCAATAGGTCTGAAATTGGTTATATCAGATGAAGATCCTTCTTTATACAACACTTAAACTAAATATACACTTCCTCTCTAAGCATTCAGTGCAATATGTTTATCAAGTCCGAGACATTAGCCTTTTAAATACATAGCTACTAAGATTAAATTCTAGTTCCTTCTTAATGTTACTCACACAGCCACCTACATTACACCACACACAAACCAGGTTATGATCATACATTCTAAGATTGTTTCAAGCATGCAACATTTTATGTATGATTTTAATGAAAAGTAATTGTAGAAAACATGGAAATCAGTTGTGTAGCCTCAGACACAAATTCATATGCCAGTTAGCCTACTGCTGCATAGGTTTTATTCTCTGTAAACATACAACCTACATTTCAGGAAAATAGATGAGAATAGGGTTGACCAGGCCTAGGTTTTATTCTCTGTAAACATACAACCTACATTTCAGGAAAATAGATGGGAATAGGATTGACCAGGATAAACAAGGCCAACTTCAGAGAAGCAAGTTCCCTTCCCTAAGAAAATGGGTCTTGTATCAAGAATAAAATTCACCTCCGACAGAAATTCAGTGCAACATAATAAAAACATTTATTTTTGTTTTTCTAAAAGGAAACAAGAACAATACATCACACATAATAAACTACATAAACTATATTATATGACTGATGTAACAAAACAACACTGAAAACTGCCAATCTAGATGTCATCAGCTAAAGCCTTCATAAAGTAACAGACTGCATCAAAACACATGGCTAAATTCCCCTAACAAAACTCTTCCAATTTACATCAGTATTTTAGGTAATCTTTATATCTAAAAAAAATTTTTTTTATCAAAAATGACCGAAATATTCCTCTCATCATTTTGAATAGCTAGATGTAATAACACATCATGTATGATGTATTGTTTTAACAGTATGTTTAACATAAATATGTGAAGCCACAACACAGAAATAGCATCCCTCAAATGGTCTTAACTTTACATTTTCATAATGTTTTCCCAATATGCCATTTCTTCTTAGAAAGGAAAGTGCATTCAAACGCATTTATTATATTCATAGTATCAAAAGCACAAAAAATAATGCAATTTGTGATTAAACCCATTAATGTACCATTCATTTCCTTCCCTAAACAGCTGATAAACACTGCAATGATCACACTTTATCAACCAACTGAAGCTGTAAATCAGAATGCCTATTATTAACAGTTTATATATTCGAAATATTCGACCCTACATTTCAGTAACTAGACATTCACCAAATCCAGCTTTACACTTCTCCTGTATTATATATTCCCCCAAAGATTAGTGGACTACACCTCACACATTACTAAAATAAGGATTTATCCATCTGCCAATCAATGGTTCTGTTACTCAAACTACTTCATATAATGCAATTATTAAACACAGTTTATATATATTATACTATAATACTTCCAGAAAATTGTGGTGCTGTTAAAATGTTTTGGGAAAAAAAAGAGAGAGATGACCCACTTGTGGCAACCATTTGATACACATTCAAAAGAATTTTCATAATCATACATCTACAAGGACACGATTACCACTTGAGGGTCTGATGTTAAACTATGCTAGTTTTTAGAAATTGTATGTTTAAAGCATTTCTGAAAAATTTACTCCAAATAGTCACAGCATACAAAAAATCAGTTTTAAATGCATCAATAGATGTTAATACAATTCTCTGGTATTTCATGACACACAATATTTACACTTTAATACATTTTTGTCATATCCAACCATAAATCTTGTCTAAATTATAAATAATCCAAACATCTGAAATTCTGTGGGCTAACAGAAACAGCCGTTTAAAGATGGAGAAGATGTATATTACCTGAAGATAACAGCTGCAGTTTCATAGGTATATACTAAGCTAATGACCACTGGGGCCTTACAAGTCTAGCCATGCAACCTAAATATCTCCCACTAGTTACTTATTTATTTGCATTTTTTTCCTGGATAGGACAATGATCTTCATGGACTTTTTTCAGACTCAGCCCAGGAGCAGTGCTGGGTTAAGTGACTTGCTCAGAGTCACACAGTTAGGCTTTAGAGGTTACTTTAGGGGTACAGGTTAGCTAGGGCATAATTTAACTTCTGCTTCTGTCCATCAGAGAGACAGGTGTTAGACCAGGGGTGAATTTCCATTTTCACATCCACTGGGCCTGGTTGTGCTTGAACAGGGTTAGCGAAGGTCTTAGCTTCACATGGATGAGAAGCCTTATCCAGAGAACAGGAATTCTCTGACACACATACCTGTCCCTCCAACAGGTCCTATTTATATCATAAGCAAAATGTAATTCCTTTGCTATAGTAGTTCTGATGCTGTTCACTTTGCAGATATGCAAAACCTCCATCAGAGCGGGGTCCAAGGATGCCTTGTATGCCAGGCATAGATCGCCCAACAGTCTGTAAGAAACACAGTATGAGACATGCTTTGAGAAAGTCTGAATAAGACATTTTGCTTATGCCCTGTATTCTTTTTATGTTGAAACTCTGTGGATACTCCACTTGCTGAATGTGCCTGGTCAAGTACATACAGAAGGGGGTGTTATAATCAACGATTGCTCTGATGAAGGTTAAATAAAGTGCCATGATAACACCCCTGGACCTGGATGCCATGCCCTCACTTGTACGTTGAGTGACACAGAATGTGTTTCTTACTACCTCAGACACATGTTGATTGAAAGCCAGGTTATCTACATTCATTCCCCGTCTACTCTTGGGGTCGTTTTATCAATGAGGTAGTTTGCCAGGGGTGGCCGACTTTCCAAAAGGTTCTATTATGCATTTCTTGGCACTGAGTTTTAAGCCATGGCTTTGGCACCACTGTCTGTGTTAGACCTTCATGCAAGGTGTGTGTGTCTTGGATGGATTCAATGACCGTTGCAATCATCTGCAGACCTGGTCAGCCAGAGGCCCTTGACATTGGCCTTGACTTCTGAGAAGTAGATGACAAAGGGAAGAAGACCCAGCATGAAGCCCTGAGAGACTCCAGTGGTGAGAGGTCTCAGTGGAGGTGGTTTCCCCAATCCTAATTTATTGGCTCCTAACTGTAAGCCAATTGGCTATGCAGTATTACAGAGGGATTTATGCCCATTTCCATGAGTTTATTAACAATACCAGAGTGGTGTACTGTATCAAATGCCTTAGCCAGGTCAAGGTATACACTGTTTTGCCCTTGTCTATTGCCTTGGTGGACTTGACAAAACCAAAATGGTTTGGGTCCAGTGTCTGAAGGTTTCCTATGTCATTACTAATCATTTCGCAGATAATTTTTTCCATGACTTTGCAGATGAGACTAGTTAGACTAATAGGTCTATAGTTCCCAGAATCCATTGATGGTCCGCTCCCTACTTGCTGCAATACTTCACACTTTATGTCCTTTATATTTCATCTATTTAACAACTAAAGATATAATACAACTTGTTATATACGCAATATGTAAAGGTCACCCCC
>NC_056733.1:1600761777-1600778239 GCF_019279795.1 Protopterus annectens
ACTTCCTACCTACCTTAATGTAGGCCTCCCATTCTTTATTAACCTACAAACTTCCAGTAAAACAAAGCTGGAACAATGCTACAATAAAATAGCTCACTTTGCTGGAAATCACCCCTTTAGAGCTGATCACGGTTCTACCTTTAAACAATTAAACTGGACAGAACGTCTACATCATCTCCAATATATTCAGTTACTACTAGCTCACACTCTAATACACTACCCTGATAAGTATGTAACACTAAAAGGCATGCTTCAATACTATCACCCTAGCAAAACTCTTCCCTCTGAAAACAAACTCCTCCTCGCTGTCAGTAAAGCTCAAAATGCTTCAGAAGCCTCCTTGCAGACTCTATAGCTACACTCTGGAATGCCCTCCCACAAGCTCTCAGGCTTCTTGAAAAACAGGCATTCAAAACACATTTAACACAACACCTTTCAACATCCTGGATCTGTAGCTGTACATCTTCAGGATACATATAACATCTCTGCTTTCTTCCTCCTCCTCTTCTACTATATACCTCTGCTCTTCTCTACTCTGTTACCAACTTTGACTCTCTTTTCACCCACTCCACCTTCTACCTATTCCTTTCAACTGATATATAAATGAAATGAGTGGTAAATAAACCTTTTGCTTTCCATCCTTTGTAAATAACTCTGTATTTTGACAGTTATCCTACTCCATAGTTTATATACATCTGTATAGCATATAATTAGTATAAGAAGCCTTACTATTGTACATATAGTTACTACTTATTTTGACACTGTAAAATGTATTTTAATTTTATTCTACCTGACACTGTTGATATTATATAACATAAAAGATTTTGATTGTACTACTGCTTTCCACCCAGAGCCTCTGCTGAAAAGGGGTTTTTCTTCCCAGACGGACTTCCCTGGTCAACAAATGTAAAATAATATAAAGTTCTCATTTTTAGTTTTGGAAGAGATTCAAGTAAATCCCAGAGCTGGTCCCTGGAACTTAAAACTAGAGGTACATACATTTAATCTGGCAGTTGCACTTAAATGCTGGCAAAACACTGGATATCAATGAAAACGTAAGTATCACAATGTACTTAAGAAGCATGCTGCCAAATTAAACTAGCGTGACTTGCAGGTAACAAAATAAATCTTGTTTCATGTAAAATGAATTTTAACAAGCTTGATCATAACTGTGTGATTCATCAATATTTTAGAATTTTTATACTTATTGTTTTACGTTTTGGAGAATAGTATTCAATCTGTATGCTATTTACATGTAAAATGCATACTTGAATCTTCAGTATAGCTATAGTCTTTGTTGTAACTGTCTAATTTTGCTTTCCAATATTAAAAAGTTATTCACAAATAATTGTTCGAATGCACTTTCTTTCTCATGTGACTTAGAAGAAATCATGTGATCTTTGAAAGTTATATAAAGCACTTGATTACCACTCCACAGTTAGCTCTGATGAAGTTCCATGCAGGATGAAAGCACTAAGCTATCTGTTGTATAATAAAGTATTTTTAACTTCACCGAATGTCACTTATTCCTGTTCAGGACTGTTGGCTTCTGCATTTCCAATTTTTTTTTTTGTTTTTCTAATGTAAAAGAAGACTTGTTTTGTTTAGTGGGAGCAGGCCCCCCCCCCAATATGGGGGTAGAGAGATCTCATCTCCCTGCAAAAAAAATACTGTTTAAACATTTTGTTTTTGACATTTTCTACTGTATGACATTTCATTCTACAGGAATTTGACTAAATGCACGTTCAGGAATTCAGCCAAATGACATATACCATATTACACACAAACATGTAACATACACAAAGCGAATAGAGTATAATCATACAATACTGTCCAAATACTATCCTTAAAGAGAATACTCTCAATGAAAAGACAAAGCAATTTTTATACATAACTGCTGCCTCTACAATCCACTAAGTTGCACATGGGGTCTCTCTTTAGTAACTTCTACCTCTATAAAATCTTTGAATGTATAAAGGCAACTATTATATGTGTATATAAATGTAAATAGAAATGTAACTGCTGGAAGTAAGTATAATGCAATGTACAAAGACAAAAAAAAAAAATATATATATATATATATGTATAGATAGACATGTATGTATGTATGTATGTATGTATGTGTGTGTGTGTGTGTGTGTGTGTGTGTGTGTGTGTGTGTGTGTGTGTGTGTATCTATATCTATATATCTATATCTATATCTATATATATATATATATATATATATAGAGAGAGAGAGAGAGAGATGTACATACAGATGGATATAGATTGCAAACATTACATCATCTGTCTGGCTCATTGCAAACGTCAAAACATGCCTATACTGCATCATAAAGCTCTCAGCTGTCCAGATTTTCACCTCATATGGTTGCCCTGTTCCTCATACAATTTGTGGTTTTCTGGCAAATCACTGAAGTCTGAAGTGACTAATTAACATACACGAGTTTCAGACTTCAAATCTTTCAGAAAATGCATTTTGACATAAATCTTACTTTAGCAACTTTTTTTAAGTTTATAAGATCAATATCTAAAATCTGTCTCTATTTTTGGGCCTTTGTCTCCACATTATTTTAAGTTTGCCCAGATTTCTTGGAGCACTAAGAGGTATGTTTCATCTACCAATAATATTTTTTATAATACCCAGTATTTTGCATCCATACTTTACTCCGTCCCATCATATATTAGTTTTTAACAAATATAGCGAATTGTGGCAACAACTAATAAAAAGCAACACAGTTACACCCTTTTTCAGAAAATACAGAACTAAATCATCCACTCTGTCATAAATTTTATAATAAAAAAAAATCAACAAAATAAACAGTGACAATATTTTTAACAGCTTTCTTAAACTGGAAGGTCTGCCTACCAATTTTTTCTGCTTTACCTTAGATTATTAAGATAAGGGGTATGAGCATGACCAGTAAATGATGCTAAGAAATGAAATCACAAAAACACCACATCTGCAAACACAAAATGGGAGCTTTATATACAATCATTCTGACCCATGCTATACATATCTTGAAAAGTAAAACCTATAGCACCCTTTGCTCCTACAGTATAACATTAAACTCAATAATAAAATACACACAATATATATATATATATATATATATATATATATATATATAGAGAGAGAGAGAGAGAGAGAGTATACATATGTACATAGTATACATATGTACATACATACACACGTGCATTTGTTTTGTGTAATATCAATGTGTGTTGTATAAAAGAGTGAATGGTGGTGCATGCAAGATCAGAACTGTGCAAGTGTACATTTGTGCACTGATGTATTAGGTGTGGGTGATTAGGTTGTGTGTATGGTTTAGTGGGTGCGTGAGGTTTAACTTGTCATTTACTTAGCATAACCAGTGTGCAGGCATTTATTTATTTACTTATTTACTATAAATGCTGATAGTAAGGGAATGGTAGTACTGTGTGTGGTTTTGTTTAATGTATTTTGGGGTGAAGATGTTGTGCTGTGTGCAGATGGTGTGGTTTGGTAGGTGTACGAGTGAGAATGTGTTTTTATTTTTTGATGGAGTTAAACTTCCATGGGATTGTGACACAGCGGGGATTGGGACTGTGTTCTTTCCCAACCGAAGCATGATCTCAGAGAAGGCATATATAAAATAATGACTGTGTGGAGATGGGGGTGTGGGCAAGAGGGTCAGTCCCCTTGCAAAATTAATACTTGAGGGTGGGTAAAGTTTTTGTGTCATGTGGGCCACCAATTTATACAGTTGAGATTTTCTGGGTTTTTTTGGACATTTATGTTGCCCATATTAGTTTGCTGATATACGTGTGCCCATTAATAGGCTCAGGATTCAAAAACCCGTGTCTTGTACATATGCAGTCATACTTGGATATAATGAGCTCCAGACAGAAAAAAAATGAAGACAGAGATGAAACTGAAGTCTGAGTTTGCTAATACTACATACAAAAACTGGCTTCCTCTTCTGACAAGAATCTTACATGACCCACTCCTCCATCATGCGTCCTAATTATCAGGTAGTCACACTATGGCTTGATGGATATCCTGGTTCATTTTCAGTTCTCAAATTCCAAAATAAGCACGTCCAACCTTTTCACGTCCTTTCTCCTAATCTTACTTAATTCTTGCAGCAACTAACTGCACTAAATCTTTGTCCCAATCCTGCATACCAAAAGTAAAAATAAAAAGGAGGGGTAGATGGAGGAAAGAGAGGGACTCACTCTATAACTGGAGAGTCACTATCCAGTAAACACTAAACAGTTTAACTTACTGTTGCAGCCAACTAAAGTACAACATACAAAATGTAATAAGGTGCGCTTAAGAAACTACTGCAGGTTTCTTAAAACTCCCCTTTTCTCTGCAGCATCAGTGCATACCTGTCAAATCTGCCTCAGTATCCAAATGCAGAGTTTCTTGTTTGCTAGATGATGTGCTGCTACAATCAAAGATGTTTACACTGCTACAAAACTTTTGTCTCTTTTCCAGAGGTGCCTTTCTTCTCATGCGGATGCCTGTCGCCAAAATATGTTTGACAGATTGAAGTATACACAATACTATATAGCCAGGCCTGTTCACTCTCCCCACTTAATACTGGCTGTTAATTTGCTCTTGGTCGTCTGCACTTCACCCCAAGGTCCTGCTACTTCACAAATGACTTCCCAGTGGAGATATTCTCTGTTTTTCAAGACGTGACTGCTCCTCACAATTTCAATTCTACTTAGTTTTACTATGTTAACCGTCCTATTGCTTTTCTCACTGCTCACAGTCCACCATTGCTGCCACAGCAACTGAACTACGCCTTCTTCCGCTGACATCATACGTTCAAGCGAGAATAGGTCCGTTACTGCCATTGTCAAAGGCTAGAGGCGGATGGGAAGTGGAGTTAAGTACTGTATGAGGTGTTCGCTTTTTCTGTCTTGTTTTTGTTTTTTTTTCCAAGCCAGAAATGATTTGGTAGTGATGTGCGCAAAGTGTAGCGAAAAGTTGTAACTGGTAGTTTTCATGGGTGTGTAACCAGAGAATTCTGTTTTGTGTTTGTACAGAAATTCCTGCTTTATAACTTACATAGTAATTAAAAAAAATAGACGTAAAATATGTGTTTTCAAAAATGATTCACGGTGTTTGAAGTATTGTTGAAAACAAGATTTTAGATTACTTGATTACGGAGGGGATTTGATAATTTACGGCTGTCTTTCAGGTGTTAATTTACACAGTTGTAGACGTAATGTAGCTCGAAAAAGTCATTTTTTTCTAAGCAATTCTCTGAAAAAGATATATTCAGTCTGGCTCTATTCTTGATGGTATTTCCGGACACTTTCTTGATAGTACGCCACCCACCAGAAGCAACTTTAGCATTTCTAGAAATAATTTTACTGTTTGCTTTAAACAACCTTTATTTTCGGTAATAGTGTTCGTTTCGTGGACAGAAAAGGAACGTCCTAGGCTGTCGACCTTCCATCTCCAAAATGAGGAACACTACCTTACATAAGGAGGGAAGGGTGTTTACATGTTATTGCAACTAGATTTCCATACTTCTGTCATTTGTAGTGCGGAACAGGGGTCTGTAAAGATGATAGTGGGTGCTTCAAATGTATACAACAAAAGTGAAGCAAATCTGTGGTTTCCACACTATGGTGTAGCTATTTCGATAATACCTACGTCCCAAAATTCTTGTCACCTTTTCACGCACCTCGTTTCGGTTGAACTATGCGAAATTCGCAACCGCGTTGCGATTATACGTAAGTACCTGTGGAACAAATGGGCAAAAGGTGTTAACACTCATTAACAAATTCCTTCATGGGATGGTTGAAACATGATATTTTTAATTATATAATAGTTATTTTAATGAATTATTATGATTAAGTTCTATTTACCATGGATATCAGTAAAAAAATTGCTAACAGTGAATGTGTGACAGATCATTTCAGTGTGGAACTTTTGAGGAACGTGAATGTTTTAAGAGACCAAATAAGGAACGCTCCTCGTAATGAGATACATTTAAGAGGTACGGTGACTCTCCACTCGTCGGTCTTGAGCTGCGATGTGCGCTTACTCTCTAAAAATATGGCATACCTGTAAACAGTATCTGTCAACTTTCTCCAATTTTAACGTTTAGTTCAGGCCCTACCTCAACTGGAACATTTGAGGAGAAAAGTGACTGCATTCGGTAAGCATTATAGGTGCAGACTCATTTTAATTTGGAAAATGCATCTTAATTCCCATTTATTTTCTGTAACCGTTTTAAATTAATGTTACCAGTATTTAAAACTCATCCCTAACTTGGGATCCGTTTATTTTTTGCTTTGTCCCTATTTTTTCAGGTTAAAGGCTGAGAACTTTACTATGCAGAGTTTGTCCCAAATGTTATTTACCAACTTGAAAAATTCTTTTTAATGAAATTTAAAGTTCATGCTGTTAAACGCTAGGAGTCTTAACACCACATTGCACTCATTGCAAGCATTACATAGCTCTCAACCTTCCATCTCCAAAATGAGGAACACTAGCCTTCATAATGTGGAACAAATACTAATGGCTTACTAACAACTTCAACTAGGAAGGCCATAGGATGGTTAAACTATGCTGCTTTTACTTATAAAGATCGTTTAATTAATATGATTAATTTCTATTTACCATGGATTTCACTAAAAAAAAAATCCTAACACTGAATGTGACAGTCTTTCAATGTGGAACATTGAGGAACTTCGAGGGACATGAACTTTTTAAGACTCCAAATGAGGTACGTTCCTCGTAATGAGGTACACTTGAGTTATGCAAGCATTCCTCACCCTGCAAGATACTGACATTTGTGCAATCACTGAAACCTGGTTCAAAGCTGTGGAGAGCACCCCAGCCTTACCAGGTTACTTGTCCTACCATACTTCCAGACTCCAAAGAGAGGGCTACAAAGCCAAAGGCGGTGGCGTTTCAATATTTAGCAAAGAGCCACACTTCCAGGCTGGTCAAACAATATGATGCACAGGAGACATTCCAAGTGCAGTTAACTATTGACAAAACACCTATTCAAATCATAGCTAAGTACAGACCCCCTACCATGACTCAGGAGGCCCACTTCACCTGTCTGGACTTACTTGAATCCATCAAGATTCAACCCTCTACCCTGATACTGGTTGACTTTAACTACCCAACCATAGACTGGAAGACCTCTTCTAGCTCAAACATGAACGCCCAGAGATTCCTCGACTTCGCCAATGCATTGGATCGGCTGGTTGACACCCCCACAAGAGGTGAAAATATCCTGGACCTGGTACCGACTAACATGAGTAGCCATTGTAGCACCCCTGCAGTGCATCCTCCTTGGTAAGATCCGACCATAAAGTAAACACTTTTGAAGTCACCATCTTCCCTGACACCCCCCCCCCCCCCCCCTGCCAGGGTTGAACAAAAAATCTTTTCCAAAGCTGATTACAACCTCCTGAGAGCAGTTATAAGCAGCTTTACAGCCACCATCCCTTCAGATGAATCAAGCACTAACGTCCAAGCCTACACCAAAAAACTGTATGAGTACAGATATAGCTGCATGGACTCAGCAATACCGGACAGGCATACCTCTCAACTTGGAAACATCAACAATCTGGACAAGATCCTTGAAAAGTAGGTACAAATCTGTATGCTGTTTAACATAACATTTTGCATACATAATTATGTAATCCTGCCCACTACAATGGAATTGTGGGAAACAACTTTCAAACACAAAGTGAAGAGTAGACAACCAAAATATGGCACCAGAATCCCCCTGCAGTCTACAGCCATTCCAATGTGCATTACTTGGCTATTTCACCCCATTTACCATAAACACTAATGTGCATACTGCTTTACTACTACAATGATTATTTGGGTTTTATTTTTACATTTTATAGTGCAATGCACAAACACTAATAGACATCTGCTAAACAAAGCAATACATACCTAGGCACACAAATAGGTAGATTTACACACATATATTTTTCCAGTTACTCCGAGATTTAAGTTTTTATGCATTTCTTAAGTAGACTTTTGAAGACCATTTATTGTGACAGCAACTGTAGCTAGATTACTCAAGTAGGTTTCCTTATATTTTCATTAAAGTTGTCTGCTGGATTATGTGTAACAGAAGACATTAGCTTGACTGGTTACTACAGTAGTTTATATGTTGTCTAATCAAGCAAGCATTTGTTTTTTGGCTCTTGTAGGATGTAAGTGTCACAACTACTAACGTGTTACTGTTGTGTGGACGTTTTGCGGCTACACATCGCCATGTGAAGTCTGTAACACATTCCTAAAAAATGTAGCATGAGACTGCATGCAAACCGTTATGGCGTGCACCAGAGAACTTCAACAGCATTATAAAAGCCATAAAAACAAGGAACAGCAAAGTTATGTTTTATTTATCTGTTGCAATACAAGGATTATTGTGCGGGAAGGTAGCTATGCAATGGGATGAGGAAAAATATATTTAGGGTGTAGCTGTCCTTTTAAGAACATTGAAGAGGGGCTGAAAGGAAAGACTTATCTTTTGTAACTGTCCCAAGATTTGCAGAAGTAAAGATACTCCCATCAAAGATGGAAACACGAGGAAGGACTTAGCTAAGCTGAACTACTTATCTAGTGTATGTCACTTTACAGTTAATGACAAAAAATATCCTCAAGGACTTCAGGTTCAAGAATTTAAAGCCTGAGCAAGTGAAGTAATGGGAAATCTTTACAGCAAGCAAAAAAAAAGGACCAGTTTATTTCTGTAGAGGGGTTTATGCTAAGGACTCTGTTAAATACAAGTAAGAGTCTGGAATGCAAACAAATTATTTTGTTTATTTCATTTTGCTGACTTATCACTGAAGGCCTTTTTTGGGATAGACCCAAAGAGAAATGTAAGCTCAGTGCATAATTAATAGAATAAGTTACAGTGTTCAGGCTAGGTTATATTATACATGTACATGTGACTTACCTCTACATAACTATAAATACTTAACAGCAGTGCCTATTTACTGACAGTCCTACCTGAAATATTTCAGGAATATGTACTTCATAGGTTCATAGGTTTATACTAGGCTATCTGCCCTAAGGCATTTATAAGCCTAGCCCAAATTATTGTGGCTTACGCCACCCCTTATATGAAAAAATACTGTGCCCATTAGTTTGTTGTGCCTCTGTCCAGCAGTGACACAGAGATGATTCCTGGGGTAAACCTACGATCTCCCATCCACAGGTCTAGATTTCTCTTGAACAGAGTCAGCGAGGTGCTCTGCCTCACATGGACCGGGATTTTATTCCACAGCATAGGGAGTCTCTGAGTGATAAATCTATCCCTCCAGCACGTCCTATTTATATCCGTGCTAAGGTTTAAGTCGCTTGCTCTAGTGGTTTTGGTGGATTTGGATTTTTTGAGGCGGAGCATGTCCATTAATTCCGGGTTGGACATGGCCTTGTATGTCAGGCACAAGTCACCTCTGAGCAGACGGTATGCGACTGAATAGAGCTGGAGTTTCTTCAATCTGGCAGCATATGACAGATTTTGGAGTCCCTTTATCCTTTTGGTGAGGAACTTACTGAAGGGCAAATACAATGTTTAAGCAATTAAAAATAAAGGCAACAAGCCTGATGCAGTGCAGGTCCATACAAAATGTGTTAATCAAAAGAAACTGAAGGATTTCAGAATATATTGCCTTGCTTAAGAGGAAAGATAAAAACATGATGTGAAATATAAAGTATACAGAATGATATTTTTTAATAAGGAAGGAAGGATGTTTTGTATAGCAGTGTTTATGAAATACAACCTTGAGTATTAAGTAGGTTGATTAGCTGTAAAGGATATATAAAACCTATATCTCACAAGTGGCCATCTAAAACAAGTGCAAGTCACAATATCCTAAAAGAAACAGCATACTACTTCAGTTCACAGCTCAGAAGGGAAGGAAAATAAAATAAAAAAAAGAAAAACAATAGACCAACAGAAAGAGAGCATTTTCTTTAGCCAGACATAAAGCAGTAACTTCACACTAATAACATTTCTAAACTCTTAGCCTCCTTAGGCATAAATAGTCACACAGCAGCATGAGTGGAGCCTCCCTTGGAGTCTGCGTAAACACACAGCAATTCCCTTCCATAGAAAGGCAAGTCAGTTCTCACTTGTACCTTGCATGTAGCAATTTCCTTCCCCATTCATAGTGGCATAAATGGAGCAATTCCGTTCACTCATAGGACCTGTAGCAGCTTGCAGGCAATTCCATTCCCTCGTAGCATACTCAGCAGCTTGCAGGCAACCTCCATTGCTGTGTAATTCGTTCCGCGCACGGCTGGAAATGTATGCAATGAGCATTCCGACAGGTTGTTCATGGAGCTGACGTCATCGCACACGTGTTGACGTCAGCTCAGAAATCCCAGAAATAAAAAAAATTAAATAAAATGCCAGGAAATTAAGAGATGCCATTCTAGAATCATGGCACCCCATTGTTTGAACCCCCAAAACTCAGTAAAAAATGAGTAATTCAGTACGGTTGGGAGGTATGCCGACAGTTCAAAATTGTCTTCCTCAAGGAAGAGTAAATCTGTCTGGTGCACAGCAGCAATAAACAGACTATAATAAAAGGAACAAATTGCTGTCCAAGACCAAGAAGGAGCAGGTGCCAATTTAGAAGCAATCTCTCCTTTGTCTGAATAAGCAAATAAGATCACTGGTGAAATCCTCTAAGGCTAACTTCAAGTCCAAATTGGCCACATCCACTAAAGACAATCACAAGGCCTTCTTCGCATATGTCAGCAATCTCAAAGGTAACTCTCACATCTGCTCTGAATTGGTAGTCCAATAATACCACATACACAAACGTCATAGATACAGCCAACCTGCTGGTAGACAAGTTTAGTGAAAACTTCACCTCCTTGTCCCCACCATCAGTAAACCAGGACATTCCTAATGTCTGCTTCCCCTTTCCTCATCAACAGGGAGCAGGTTATTAATGCCCTCAAACGCAAAAAATACAGCCTCCATGGGAGCCGACAACATCCCTGGCTGTGTCCTAAATGAACTCAGGCAAGAGCTCTCAGTACCAGTAGGCACCCTATTCAACCAAAGCCTGTGCACCGGCACCATCTCTCTGCACAAAGGTGGAGCATCCACTGACCCTGGCAATTATAGGCCCATCAGCCTAACTAGCCTGATCTGCAAGGCCATGGAATGCATTATCATGGACCTTATAAACGAGGACATTGGCAACTTCCAGACACTTGATCCCACACAGTTTGGTTTTGTCAAAGGAAGATTGTGCCTGTTAAACTTGGTTGCCTTCTTCGAAACAGTCACCAAAGCCATGGATGAGGGCAAGACAGTGCACACAGTCTACTTTGACCTAGCCAAAGCCTTCGACACAATTCCCCACATGGGCATAATAGATAAACTCTCCCCACTAGGCATCAACTTGTATGTTACCAGATGGGTAGCTAACTGGCTCACTGATAGAACCCACTCAGTCAAAATAGGAGAAGCCACCTCTAGTAGTAGACCCGTAACATTGCATACTCCAAGGATTGGTCTTGGGACCTCTACTGTTTGGGATATACTTTTCTGAGGTGCAAGCCAAAACCAGTGGTTTGTGGCTGAACAAGTTTGCAGATGACTGCAAGCTGAGCACTGTCATAAATTCTAATAGTGATGTGAACATCCTCCAAGAGGGCCTTAACCAAACTAATGACTGATGCCAGAAGCATGGACTCAAACTGAATGCCAAGAAATGCATCATTATCCCCTTTGGAGAAAATGGTGTCCCCACTAATTATCACATTAATAACAGTGTACTAAGCACGCAATCAGTCATGAGGGACTTGGGCACCCGTGACTTTTGACCACCATGTTGCCACTGTTGTACGGAAAGCTTTCTACCTGGCCCACCTCAAAAGTAAGAGCATTTCATCCAGGAACAAGGAGGTCATAACATACCTGCACTCCTCCCTTATCAGACCCATTATCGAGTACAGTGCCCCCTTCAGCATGTACCTTGCCAAGCACATGCAGCAGTTGGTGAGACCACAGAGGTTCCTGACCAGGAAAATCCAGGGTCTCAAACACCTATCCTATACAGATAGGCTAAAAGCCCAGTCCCTCTACTCAGTATTGTACAGACCGCTGAGATGTGACGTGTGTCTACAAGGCCATCTCAGACACAGCCTTGATGGAGTTGATGCATATCCGTAAGTCAAACTCAACTCGCACAACCCGCACGCAAGGTCTGAACCTGGTCTGTGACATTAATAGAACTTGTTGGTAGGATAGATTTGTGTCACAATGACTTCCCCATCTGTGGAATAGAGTTCCTCTCCATATCAAGCAGAGTACCTCACTAGCCCTCTTTAAGAGGAACCTGGACGACTGGATGGGAAGCAGAAAATATACCCCTGGGATCCCACCTGTGTCCCTACTGGACAGGGAAAACAGGTGCTGACTTTGTGGAAACATGGGTGAAATTCTTGGCTAGGCTTATAAGGGTCTACGGGCCAATAGCCTAGTATCATCCTATGAACCTCATTTTTTTCTTTTGTGATGCACGATTGGAAGTTATAATTAGTCAGTTTTATTTGGCATAATTTTTACAAAACCTGCACCCCTCGCCATACATAAATTCTTTAGAGTGTGCATGATCCTCATTCCACTTGTATGACTGTACCTTTTTCAGGATTGTGATGTGAGCCAGAGCCTGTTTTCAGCACTCACTAAGTGCAAGACAAAACTAATTCTGGATGGAACACCAAACAACTCATCTGTTGTAATTCTACAAATGTAATTTAAATAACTCAGATAAAAAAGTAAATAAAGTCACAATGTAAAATGCAAATACAGTTGCTAAAACAAGTGTTTGTTCAAGGTGGTAAGTCCTTCTCCATCCTTTGGGCTGGAAGGGGATGCTGCTTCTTACTACACAGTTCCATAATCTGTAATGTATACTGCCTTTTTTATTGATACAAATCTGGGTTAAGTGCAATTAAACAACTCTGTGGTGGTAATTCGTACTTCAAGTCAAAACCATGTATCCCTGACCTATTCCCTGGATGTACCTATATGCTTGTTCACAAATTGTATACACAGACAATTTGAATATTCACCAGTTTTCTTACACACATCTTTGGAATCTGGGTTGTGAGATAAAACTGGAACACCTGAAAAAAAGCCTTTGTGGATACAAGCGATATGTGCATACTCTACAAAGAAGGGGTCCCAGCTGAGAACTGTTTTGGAAAAACACGAACTTTGTGATGGAAGCAATGTTAATTACTGTACTGCCTGTTAAGAAGTGCACATGCTCTTGTCTTTTCTCATCTTGGTATTTATTAAACTGCTTCTTTTAGTCACTGGGAAAGCAATAATGGCACTATGATGGCACTGGGTTCTTCCTTTCTAGACATTAGAGGTATTATGAGTAGTGTGTTTTGCATCAGCAACTTGTTTCTCCTGACGATGGCCTCTTGTTGGGGTACAGTTCAAGTAGCTGTACTGTAAAACATTTTTTGATCTAAAATAGGTCTTTCATCACTTCTGTGGCCTAGTACCTGTGCCTTGGAAAGTTATCCCCAGTCAACCATATCCACAAAATGTACTTTCCTTTATTGTTTGTAAGGCAAGGCTAGTGCTTCTTAATCTGTTTATCTATTTCCCAAGGGGATTGGGGTTAAGGGTTTGTCATCAGCCTTCTTTACAAGCAGTATTAAAATAAAATAAAATGTGTGAATATAGTTGCAGTGGCATACATCATGAACTTTTATGCTATACTGTCCATGTCAAGGGTTAGTTATAATAAAGCAGCATGTTGAGGGCTGTGAAACAGAGTTAAGGCAATGCAAGCATTGCCTCATACAGTTAGCATTAATAAAATGGTTAAAGTTGAGATTTGTCATCTCTAAGAAGTTCTATTTAGGTTGGGGCACAGTTCCAATAAATGACAACTTGTCATTTTGAAAGAAGTCACTACAACAGTGGATCTCTTCTTACCTTGAGGAGCAACAATACTAGGGTAAATAGGGAATTGATTAGCGTCTTGTATGGGTGATGTGAGCCCACAGGAAAGTACCTTAAAAAGTATTAATAGGTTTTGTTAGAGACTTTTGGTAAGTAGTTCATTAGTAACAGCTGTTGGACCTATTGTCAGTGCGGCATTAATGGACAGAGTTTGGTGCTGTGTATGAGAGTAACTAATCTGGAGGATTACTAATGAAAGTGTAGAGCCTTTGGCTGTTTTAACGGAAAACTTTTTGGTTCTCTGATATTAAAAAATGTGCATTTATTTCAGATTATACATTTTATTTCCATTAGGCTTGACTTTTGAACAGCAGTGTCAGTGACACAACAGGTAGTTCACTTGCCATTGGTGTGGAAGGCTGTGAGTTTTATTCCCACATGAGTTAGATGGATTGCTGATGCTGCACTCCTGAGTGTGTCGTCTTTCAGATGAGATGTTAAACCAAAGCCCACTCTACTTGTGTTGGTGGTTGCTCAAGTGGATGTAAAAGATACCATGGCACCATTCGAAAAGAGCAGATGAAGTTCCCGACTCCCAGACCAAATTTCCCTAAGTAGTATAAATATCACCCTGAGTCTCCCTTAAAAAGAGGCAACTAGCCTAGTTGGACTAACCCAGTCAACAAAGGATAAAAAAAATTACTATAAATAAAATGTAGCAACAGGAGGTGATAGCACTAGTTATTCATTTTGATTTCTCTCATCACTCTCTCTTGTGTTCATGCTGTGAGGATATAAGATTTTGTTATCCTCGCTAGCATGTCTGGCTAAAGTTTTGTAAATACCTGTAAATAATTATAAATTGCCCTGTTTTATAAATGCCAGCTTGACTAGCTATAATTTTCTAAATGTTTTTTTTTTATTATTATTTCTTTGATTTCTGTACAATGTTTGAATCAAACAGTGTTCTTCTGGCTGACCAAATGTACACACCTTTTAAAAAGAATTCTGAATGCAGGTTGTGCCAGCCAGCTGACCTAGAGTGATGCCAGAACTGAAAGGAATGGGATCTCAACATCAGATATATTTGTTTACTTTTCAAAAGTCTGAAATGAGGTAGTAGAATTCTCATAACATCTTTCTGTACTTTTAAAATATTCTGCTATAAAATCAGGCTCTGGGTTAGTGTAGTTCAGTTGCAGTTGAGTTGCAGCAGTTGTTCAGTCATCAGTGGTTGTTTTTCAGATCAGCATTTATCACTCAGTTTTTCAGAGCTTTTCAGCAGAAATAATAGGATTTGCTGTTACAGTCACTGAGGACTGGGCAACACCATGAAGAGTGGACATATATTCTTATTTTGCTTGCTTGCAGAAGTAAGAGTATCATCTTGCCTTGCTGAGTTAATTAGATTAGACAGAGACAGTTAACCTTTAGACAGTTAGGGCTCTATAGTTAGGTTTCACACTGATTGAAGAAAAAATATATCTTACAGCGTTGTTTTTGTAGTTCTTGTGTGTGAAACTCTGTGGTCTACTGAAATCAGTTATTCATTGTATATGTGTTTTTAAATCATGTTTTGTTTATTAAATATTTTTACTACCTTCCTTTACTGCTTTGTCCAGTAGATGACCAGAGAATGCTCGGCAGAGGCCACTTGAATAACCATATCTCAATTTGGGTAAGGCTAGAGCTACTGCGGAGCATATCAATAGTCTCCAGAAAATTATGTAAATGGGGTAAAAACACAGGGGAGTAAATGCAAGATATACCAAGAGTGGAAAACACATAATATTAACCTTTAGACAGTGAGCATAAATTGTGGCAGTGGATTAGAGAAAACAGAAGATATTTGCATTAGGAATGTAGTCACTGTCTGCAGTAAGCACGATGATGCAGATTTCTTAGGTTCAGTACACTGTTGATGGAGATAATGGTGTTGAGTCCTGATGGTTTGCCTGCATTAAGCTGAATCTGCAATTCCGGCTCCCTTTTCTCCAGAATGTCATTGGTGGATCCTCGTAGTGTTCCCTTTTCAATTATATCTATGATATGGAACCTGAAGGAGTTATGCCCAGTCTTTAGTTATCGTGCCTTGCCAATGCATTATTGCAGCCGTGGTATTTTATGTCATGAAGGTGCTGAGCAATCCTTTTTATCAGCTTGTTCAAAGTTTTGCCTATATAAAATGCAAAAAAAAAAAAAATACACCTCCAATACTCCCCTAAAGCCTATTAACAATACTAGCACACAAAACTATGTACATCTTAAAATATTGAAGTTTTAGCCTCCTAATAGGAAGAATTGTCTCAGACTGACAGCCCCACTCATCCACTTGGGTTAATCTAATAAGAAGGCTATCCATGCTAAGATGCATGGTACAGCCTGTGCTCCTAGTAAGTGTTGTCTGTTTTTTTTTCTTAAAAAAAAAAAACCTTTTACCTTGGGGCCCTTTTTGCCAGACTGGGAAAAACCAAAAACAAAAATTTTTTCAAAAAAATTAACTTTTTTTTTTAGCCCAAAATTTTTTAAAA
>NC_056733.1:1600783739-1600791239 GCF_019279795.1 Protopterus annectens
TCTATAAGCAAATTAATGTACAAAAAAGTAACAAACAATGAGCATTATAGTCATCTTATGACTATCTGTAGGCAAAGTAAAGTGTATGCTAAAAATATAAACAATGAGCATGTAGCCATCTTCTTGGCACAATCTAATATTATCTAATGTTGCGTCATTTCCTTAATGATGGTTTTATAGATGCCCTCTCATTGAGTCCCATTCCTCTATCAGCCCTCAGTCTAATAATCCAATTATTCTCCCTGAACTCGGTATGGTTCCTTATGTCACCTTCCCGTATACTGGGAGGAATGACCTCTAGGGCTCTAAAAAGGAAAGTATGGCTTTCATCATGTTGTATAATGTGTTTAGTTAAGGCATTATGCGCCAGTTGTTTCCTAATATGGTAAACATGCTCACGTATTCTATCCCTAAAGGATCTATTAGTTTTTCCAACGTAGAAGGAAGAGCAATTCTGGCTTACATTCAAATAGACAAGATGGAGTGTCATACAATTAGCTCTTAACTGATGTTCTAAACTCTCTACATAGGTCAGGATGGAAAAAACTCTTACTATTGTCTATATACATACAAAAATTACAGTGCCCACAGGGTCTAGTATATTCATCCATAAAATGTACTTGCTTGTTCCTAGGATAACATAGCATCCTCTTAAGATTCATTTTATTACAGTATAAAAAGTATGGATGATCGCCCACGATCTCACTTATATCCCCGTCCACTTGTAAGATTGACCAATTCTTAGAGATGATATTATTTAGTTCTACCCTATCACTAGTGTAAAAAATGGGAATCTTAACAAAAGATGATCTACGAGGAATCTCATCTCTGTCTAGGTCTAAGCTTGGCCCAAAATATGGTGCAGCTACATCATCTCTAAGGCTAACTGCTGATGCCAAATGCTCATCAACCTCATCCTGCCTATATCCTCTATCCAACAATTTCAGCCTCAGGCTAGCAAGTTCTTCCATAAAACCTACATCAGAGGGATTCAACCTGGAGGCCCTCATTCCTTGGCCTTTAATAACATTCCTAAATACATAGGTTGGATGCATACTAGATCTCATTAATAAACTATTTCGATAGCATGACTTACGATATACCCCAGTATTAAATAATCCGTTGGATAACCTTTCTATATATAAATCCAGATAGTCTATTCTAGAACTGGAACTCTTCATGGTAAATTTGAGATACTCTGTTAGATTGTTCATTTTCATAAGGAGGGTATCCAATTCATCTCCCCTCCCTTTCCATAAAATAAAGAGGTCTTCGACAAAACGTCGATAGAAAACCACACATTCCTTGAATTCCTCAATCATAAATGGGGTAGTCTCTTCCCAATGTGCCAAGAACATGTTGGCATAAGTATTGGCACATGGGGTCCCCATGGCCACGCCATCTTGCTGCCTATATATGGTGTCTTGAAATATAAATAAATTATTTTCAAGAACTAATTCTAGAAAGTGTGTTATCAAGTCTATCTGTGTTAAAGTAAAGTCACTATTTTTCTTCAAATAGTCTAAAATATACTGAATACCTATGTTATTAGGAATAATAGTAAATAGGGACTGTATGTCCAACGTGACCAGAGTAAGTTCATCCATAATTGTAACATTCCTTAGACATTCATAAAGATCCACAAGAAAAGACTTGGTATCTTTCAAGACATGCCTACTCTGATCTAATATAGGACGTAAGTGTTTTTCCACATAAACCGAAAGGTGCTCGGTTACCCAGCCACCTCCAGCGACTATAGGTCGCATAGGTGGCTCCTGTATATTCTTATGGATTTTAGGAAGACCATGAATCTGTGGTATAAGGGGATTCCTGACTGTGAGATAGTCAAAGACCTCCTTCGTTATCAAGCCAGTATGATTAATGTCTGATATTGTATTCAAGACATATCGAATCACAGAATGCACTTCTTCCTTAGAAATAATTTTATAAAATTTGTCTCCTAATAGACTATTCATAGAGTTCAAATATTTATCAATGTCCATAATCACTATTCTGCCTCCCTTATCAGCTGGTCTAATTATAATCGAGGTCTCATATTGCAAATGTCTCAGGCACTGTCTCTCATTCCAGTTCAAGTTATCTACTCCATAGTGCTTTTTGTGTAAAGCCCTATCTTCATAATATTTAAATGATTCTTCTTCTGTCAATTTTAAATATGCATCAATTAGTGGATGGTTCATTGGAACATAATGACTCAAATTCTTGAACTTGAATAATTGTACATTCCCATCACTTGGTGTATGCTTATATATTAATTTTAGCATAACATTTCTACAAAAAATGTTTAAATCAGTAATGGTGTCAGTGAGATTACTGTGGCTCTTGGGTATAAAGTTCAGCCCTTTATTTAATAAACTTTCCTCAGCAGCGGAAAGTGTATATTTTGAAATATTACAAACTAACGATTGTTGCCCTTCCCCCACATTTTCTTGAGAGTCTGATGTGGAATAAACTCCCCTGAATGTTTTCTTTTCTGTCTGCTGCGACTCGTTGAACATGTCCATCGCAGACCCTTGTCCATACAGACGGGTAAGGGAAAAGAGAAACCATCATTTATTTCAGATAAACAATCAGTAGATCTGTTGCTAATTGACGTTTTAGGCCTCACTACTGCTTGCATACTATCTACCTTAGAGGCAGATTGGTTCTTAATTATCTGTACTTCTGGATATAAATTGCCTACCACTTGAGCATGACTGACATCTGCATCATTCATTGATGTTATATCATTAGATATTAAATGTGTGTCAGGCTCAGTTACAACACTATCTGTCATAGTCAAAGAGTCATGCCCTTCTGAAGATAGAATAGGATGAGCGTTATCATTAATCACATTAGTAGCAAATTCTACATAAACAATGTTATCTACATTCAATTCAGCATTTTCTCTAGAGACAGAGGCATTATTACAATGTCTAGAAATGTTCATTGAGTTCTCTGTAGTCATATTTTGGCCATGTCTGGGCCACATGAATACATGACCCAGTTTGAAATCGTTGGTGTCCCTCAAGATTTTGTTCTTTTTCTGATGTAACAATTTACGTTCGTAAGCCGCTACACCATCAAGCAGGCTTTCAAGAAGGGGGTTGTACTGCTGTATGCACAAAGTTGTCAAAGATAGGCTGTTTTTTAATTTTTATTTTGTCAATAAGTCGCACCTCTTCAGGTCTGAAAAAGTCTATAAGGAGCTGTAAATATTTGTGACTCACCTCTAAGTTAATTTGCTGCCAACGTGTAAGTAGATCCGGATAGTGAACTCTCTGACTAGGCATGTTGAAGACCCGTAGCCCCCTCAGTATAATTTTCTTGTCCAAGCAATATTGAAAGTGCAATCTCTGTGTTTGGAGCCATTTAATCTGTAAAAAATCCTTCTCTAGTTCATCGAACGCTCTCTGCATCCTGTCCAAATCGACGGGCACACTGTCGATGTCGTCAGCAATAGAGAATGGATCACATTGCCAGAAAGCAGTTTTTGCACAATCCAAATACTGGGAAAACCTCCATTGCAAGGCATCATTTGTTCTGTCCCTTTTTTTGGGGTTATAGTCCAATTCCACGCATGCAGTCGCCTGCATATTCCCGCTCCAGGTGGCAGCAGCAAGGAATAAAAATAAAATAATCAAAAACAAAAAGTTCACTGCAAGCCAACCAAGTAAATGCTCCGTAGCTACGCTTTTCTTTAAAAATGTTAATGTCACCAATGGTAAAAGCGGAGCAAAAGCAGGAGTATCTAATATTCAACTCTGGTTTATTCTCCAATAAAAAACAGAACGGATGAGCGCGCTTTTGCTTAGAGCTTCATCAGATCCATAATAAATATTACTCTCTGAGAGCATTTATACATAAATTCAAAAAACTGATAGCCAATCTGGCTTCAGCACCAATTATTACCTTAAAGAAACAACATTTGTTAAAAAACATCCATTAGAAGCTTAAAAGGCGCTCCATAAATAAGACACCTTATAACAAATAAAACTATTAAAAAGTATAAATATATATATATATATATATATATATATATATATATATATATATATATGACCATATACTAGAGACAATGTAAATACATACCCTACTATAAATAAATCTACACAATTATTAGTAGACATAGCGTCCCAGCTAAATTACTTAGTACATATACATAAAACAAGCTTCAGTATATATGTATGGTATCCTTTATATATTCAGACGCTGTCCGGTTCGATTCTCAGCTAGAGCGTCTTCTGCGTGGAGACATGCGTGAATGGGCGTGCCTTCGTTGAAGGTTGTGCATCAGGGCTGGCAACTCGGCTCGTAAAAATCCACTGCCAGTCATTAGTGGACCGGAGTTCCGCTGTGGCGACCCTAAATGGGAAAAGCCGAAAGACACAAGCATCAGAGTAGTCACCCTGAACATGTAAAGAAGGGGGTTGTTAAAGGCCAGTATGTTAGAATATCGCGTATGGTCAGTCTTGAGGATGATTTTCATACCCAAGGTTGTACTATGAAAGAAATGTTTTTGGCTACAGGATATCCCGTTGATTTGACTGATGAAGTTTTTCAGGATGTTTCAAATAAGAGGTGTGAAGGTAAAATGTTAAGTTGTCTATCTCGCCTTCATTCTTGCTGGATGGGTTCGGAGCCGACCTCGGCTCCGACTCGGCCACTGTAAAAGCTGGTATTTTAAGTAAAATAGGGATGGAGCCACGTATGATTTTTAAAAGAGGGCCATCTGTTAAAAATCTTTTGGAAAGGGAAACTAGTGCTATTCTGCCTTCTAGTGGCCTAGGTACCACAAGGTGTGGATTTTGTGCCCAATTTAACTTTATTTTATGCTCAGACAAAGTTAAAATTAATTATACTACTATTAGATCGAAGGACAGATATTCTTGTTACACCCAGGGGTGGTTTACGTGACCTTGTGCACTAATTCTAGTTGTAAATGTTTTTACATTGGAAAAAACAAAAGACGGCTTAAGGAGAGAATTCATGAGTATTATTTCCTGGACAGAAATTCAAGTTTTTTGTACTTGAAAAAGTGGTACAGGGTCCTGGGGGGGGGGTTCCTTGGGAGGACTGCCTCGAATTCAGGGAATTGTGGTGGCAAGTGAGACGAGATGCACTTACTTTTCCTGGTTTAAATGATAGTTTGAATTTAAGTACTTTGTTAAGGTTGCCCTCATACAAGACATGTTGTGATGAGACTTTTGTTTTGACTTATTTATTCTGTTTTGACATTCCTGATTATTGCACTGTTTTTATATTTATTGTTTCAGGCTGTTAGTTTTTTATTAACTTCCCTGTGTTTGTTTGTTGTTAATGAATGAATTTTTGTAGGAATATCTACTATATTCATGTGTTTTATTAACAAGTTGGATGCATTTTTATTTATATTCATGTTATTATGCACTTGCACTTTAATTCAAACTTTTAAATTGTATCATGTGATTGTTAGTATAAATATGGCTGTTAACACTTTTTTTCCTTGTTCTGATGAAGTCCACTAATTAGGCTGACAAAAGCGCTTAACTGACTTGACTTGTGTGGTTCTCTAATAAAAGAACTTTGTCGTGCTGAGAAGGTGTCCAAGGATTTTGGTTTCATTGTTTCATATCTGCGTGTGTGTGTGTTTGTGTGTGTGTGTGTGTGTGTGTGTGTGTGTGTGTGTGTGTATGTGTGTGTGTGTATATGTATATATATATATTTATATATGTGTGTGTGTATGTTGTTGGTGTGTCTTTCGGCTTTTCCCGCTTAGGGGTCGCCACAGCGTAACTCTGGTCCGCTAATGATTGGCAGTAGATTTTTACGTGCCGAGTTGCCATCCCTGTTGCACAACCTTCAACGAAGGTACACCCATTCACACATGTCTCCACGCAGAAGACGCTCTAGCTGAGAATCAAATCAGACAGCGTCTTACTATGTGTGTGTATGTATATATATATATATATATATATATATATATATATATATATGTGTGTGTATATATATATATATATAATATATATATATATATGTGTGTGTATATATATATATATATAATATATATATGTATATATAAAATATATATATATATATATATATATATATATATATATGTATGTATATATATATATATGTGTGTATAGATATGTATATATATATATATATATATATATATATATATGTGTGTGTGTATATATATATATATATATATATATATATATATAATGTGTGTGTATATATATATGTGTGTGTGTGTATGTGTGTGTATATATATATATATATATATATATATATATCTATATATATATATATATATATATATATATATATATATATATATATATATACACAATAAGCAGCACTGAGACCACGGCCAGGGCAGGTTTGTTCCACTACCACTTCTCAACACAAAAGTTTGTTTGTTTGTTGCAACACCTACAGGTGTTTGCTTGCGATTGTACTCCACATGCAAGAAAGCTCAGCAAGACACTTGGTTGAGCAGCCATAAGATAAATGTTTCAAATGTATTGTCTTCCCAAGCACAGCGTATATAATCAGCTCTACTTGAATATCGGCAAGTGTAGTTCACCTTCGTTACCATAGACGACAACTGCATTCATTAAAACCATCAAGTATTTATTAACATCAAACAATAACTTAAAAATAAAAACAAAAATAAAAAACAAACAGGACAAAGGATAAGTGCTTTCAGGTCTCCTCAATAACCCTTCATCAGATCCATGTGTATTGTGCTGTTAGTGCCTGTTTAAAATTTGCTCTCTACCAATAGAGTGCTAGATAACGGGTGATGTCACATCACACACATCTTCTCAAACCACACCTCTTGAGCACTGGTTTCATGAGAAATGTAGTGTTCAGTCCCGGTCTTCTATGAGCTTGTAGTTTTCCAATCCAATACATTTCTTCCTGCTCCAGTCTGTTATTGTTGTCACCTCCCCTTTCCGAGGTTAGAACATTTCTAAGCACTCTGAACTTGAAATTATGTCCTTCATTGTCCCTGACATGTTTGGCAAGAGGATTCTTATAATCTTTGAGTCTGATGTCACTTATATGTTTGGATAGTCTTTCCTTAAATTGTCTTACTGTCTTTCCAACATAGAAATGGTCACATAATGAACATGTGGCCAACTATACTATATTTTTTTGTTACAATCAGCAGAGAAACTACAGGTGTATTTCTTTTTGGTAATGGGATGCTCAAAACTGTTCTCTGTACATATATTACCTGCACATAGTACGCCTGCTACATGGAAATGTCCCTCTTCTATCAGAGTTGACACGTGGTACTAAGTGGTCTTCTTTGCATAATCTATTTTTCAGATTACTTGCATTCCTGTAACCAAACTTAGGTACCTCTCCAATCACTGCTTTGCATTCTTCACTTGACAGTAGTATCTTCCAGCTCCTTCTAATAATATTACATATCCCCTCAGTATCTGTTGTATGTGTGAGAATCATTTTAACTTCTCTTTGCTCATTCCTATTTTTTCTTGA
>NC_056733.1:1600836239-1600838739 GCF_019279795.1 Protopterus annectens
GATTGTCCATAGATGTCCCGTGTCCGGATGCTTGAAATAATGTGACTGATCAATAAAGTCACATTGCGGACAATTGCCACATTTGCTAGTTCTTTCAAGTCCTGTTCGAGACCGAACCGGCATAGTAATGGCCCCACAGAGATGTCGTTTAAGGTTAGACAAATTGCTATAGGTAAATGATGGAAATTCCCCAACTAAACCTACTATCTTTTTATCCGCTTTTAAAATGTTCCAGTTATTACTGATCGCTTCATGTACATAAGATAGTTTGCCACCAAATGGTATCACTATACTAACAGGTCGGGGAACTGATGATTGATTCTGGGTAGCATTAGACCCTGTTGGGTCAGAGAAATAGGGTTTTGCCCTTGTACAACTAAGGTTATCCATCTCCCTATAGACTCTGCTAATCTCTGATGTGGTATATCCCCTCCCTGTAAGACCATCACGTAATGTATCTAGATCCTTCCTGTAATTCTCCTCTTTAGTGGATAGGCGTGAAACTCTCATCGCCTGTCCTTTTATTATGTTCTTGAAAACACAGGGATTATGCATACTGTCACGGTGAAGGTAAGCCGGCCTGTAACATGGCTTACGATGTATATTGGTATCAATTTGGTACCCATTCCTAGACACATTAACGTCCAAGAAATCAATATTCTCTACAGAATGTTTGACAGTGAACTTCAGAAAACTATTGCAAGAATTAAGCCATCGATGGATTTCCTCCAATTCAATCATTGACCCCTTCCAAATAAGGAAGAGGTCGTCTACAAACCTCTTATAAAATGCTATATGCTTACTAGGTACTATAAATCGATCTTCGAAGGTCGCCATGACAATATTGGCATAGCTGTTAGCACAGCTAGTGCCCATGGCGACCCCCTTCACTTGTCTATAGCATTTGTCACCATACAGAAAGACATTATTGTCAAGGACCAGTTCCATTAATGACTCTATGCACTCAATACTATTTCTAGAAAGACCTGAATGTTTGTATAAAAATTCTTCTAAATAACTTAAGCCCTCTTGATTAGGGATACAAGTGAACAGTGAAGTGACATCCATGGTCACAAATATAAATTTGTTCATATCCTGGTTAGTTAAGGGAGCAACAAAGTCATACAGATCTCTTAGGAACTGTTCCGTGTCCTGTAATATGGTCAGGGAAGATTCCATGTATGGTTTCAATTGTTGATCCAAATATATTGAGATTGGTTCCGTCAACCAGCCAGACCCAGCTACTATGGGTCTAAGATCTGGATGTGAGAGGTTTTTATGGATCTTGGGGAGGCCAGAGATGGTAGGTATTATAGGATAATCCACCGTCATGTACCTTTGAAGGTCATCAGAAATGGCACCTTCCATTCTTAGTTCATCTAACGTGCGATCAATTTGTTGTTTCATATCACATACAACGTTAGTAGTGACATTTATGTATGCATCATCATCTAGCATACTGGCCATTTTCAAATTATAATATATGGTATCCATTACAACAACCGGTCCCCCTTTGTCTGCTGGACGTATTGTGATTTTATCATTGGACTTCAAATTATACAGTGCTTGAACCTGAGCCCTAGTCATATTGTTTTCACGGACACTGTTGCTAAGAAAAATCATTATAAAGGTCATTCTCCACCGCCTGTACAAAAATTTCAACATTAGGATGCATTGGTGGCATAAAACAACTCTTATTCCTACATGGCATATGATCATTAACCTGAGTATTATCAAACAGTAATTTTAGACATATATTTCTAGCAAAAAGTCTGATAGCAATAATGATCTGAGCCAAGTCCAAGTTGGAGGCTGGAACATAAGACATGCCTCTATTTAACAATTCAATTTCTGATTCAGATATCTCCATGTAGGAATAAGAGTTGTTTTATGCCACCAATGCATCCTAATGTTGAAATTTTTGTACAGGCGGTGGAGAATGACCTTTATAATGATTTTTCTCTTAGCAACAGTATCCGTGAAAACAATATGACTAGGGCTCAGGTTCAAGCACTTCATAATTTGAAGTCCAATGATAAAATTACAATACGTCCAGCAGACAAAGGGGGACCGGTTGTTGTAATGGATACCATATATTATAATTTGAAAATGGCCAGTATGCTAGATGATGATGCATATATAAATGTCACTACAGACGTTGTACATGATATGAAACAACAAATTGATCGCACGTTAGATGAACTAAGAATGGAAGGTGCCATTTCTGATGACCTTCAAAGGTACATGACGGTGGATTATCCTATAATACCTACCATCTCTGACCTCCCCAAGATCCATAAAAACCTCTCACATCCAGATCTTAGACCCATAGTAGCTGGGTCTGGCTGGTTGATGGAACTGATCTCAATATATTTGGATCAACAATTGAAACCATACATGGAATCTTCCCTGACCATATTACAGGACACGGAACAGTTCCTAAGAGATCTGTATGACTTTGTTGCTCCCTTAACTAATCAGGATATGAACAAATTTATAT
>NC_056733.1:1600851239-1600856239 GCF_019279795.1 Protopterus annectens
TTGGGATTGCCTGATCATGCAGTCCTGTAGGTGCTGGTAGAAGGCATTTGTAAGTGATTCAGCAGTTTGAGTAATGTTTACCACTGGCTCAGGGGCCTTAAAGGAGACCACACTAGTTTTAGAAGTGTGAAGTCGGCTTTTGAGAAGTTTTTCACGGTGGTCTTTTTATTTCAGGTGGGGCGGGATGAGGACCTCCAGCGAGATTAGTTTATGATCTGATCTCACCAGTGAGGGGTATACTTCCGGTGTTGAACATTGTGATCCCATGTTCATGATGATGAGATCAAGTATGTTTTCTCCTCTTGTGGGGATGGTGACTAGTTGTTCCATGGCATTTGAGTTTATGAACTCCAGGAACCTTTGGGCTAGAGTGTTTGGGCTTGAGTAGTGTTCCCAGTCTATATTAGGGTAGTTGAAGTCACCTAGTATGATGGTGTTTGGAGATACATTTATCCCCTCCAATGCAATGTTTTCAGGAAGGCCATGTGAGGTTCCTGAGTTTGAGAGGGTGGCCTGTAACATGCTACAAATTGCAGAGCAGTCTTTCCTATGGTTAATTGCACCTGGATGGTCTCCGATGCATCGTGCATTGCCACCAACCTTGAGGTGTGGGTGTCCTTTATGAATATGGACACCCCCCTCCTTTCTTGGTGTTGTTCGGATTTTGGGGCCGGAACGCATGATATGAGGTGAAACCTGATAGTGCTGGGGTGCTCTCAGGAGCCTTGAACCTGCTTTCTGTCACAGCACAGACATCGATGTTCTCCATACTGAGAAGGGCCTCGAGTGCATGCATCTTGAGATTGAGACTTCTGGCATTGAGCAGCATTACCCTTAGTTTTTTTCCTTTTTTGTGTTCTAGGGTGGTAGGTTTAGAATTTGAGCCTTGCCTAAAAAAGGCACTATGGGGGTGGCAAGAGCCTTTGCGAATATCCGGAAGCCTAGGGGTGACAGGTGCAAGCCGTCCCTTGCGAAGCAGCGTGGCTTGTCCAGCATGTCATCCCAGGCAGACAGACATTGGATCCCCTTTGAATGACACCAGAATTTAAGCCAATTATTAAAGCTGATCATCTTATCACTGTATTGTGGCATCATTCTAGGTGAAGGTAGGATACTGCTCAAGGTCAGGGTCATACCTGCCTGGGCTACATAATCAGAGATCTCCTCAATGTCTCTTTTCATGTAGTCCAAGGAGGTACGTCTCAGGTCGTTGACACCAGCGTGGACAATGACTGAGTCGTACTTGTTCCTGCTGTTGAGAGACCTGAGTGCTTGCGTTATGTGGCGGATTCTAGCGCCCGACAGGCAGCTTACTGTGACCTTCTCCTTACTCAGTCTGGTGAGTGGGACGTCAGTGTGTCTGACTATGGAGTCACCTATGACAAGTATGTTTGGTGTTGTATTTGGCCTTAAGGGCAGTGACTGCTTTGCACACTGATTTTGTTGTTTATGTGTTGTTTGTGTGGTGTATTGAGTTTGCAGTTGCTTGGGTGTCTGCTTTGGAGGCCTCTGCTGTTTAGGTAAATTTTTACTCGGAGCCTTCGAGTATGTCTTAGTGTGTTTATGTCTTTGATTCAGTGGTGTGGTTGAGTTGTGTGAGACTGGTATTGTGGTGTGTGTAGTTGCCTTCTCCTCCTGCCTGGTCTTGCCAGTCCTGAGTTGAGAGAGCTCAGCCTCCAGTCTGGCTAAATAGCTGCATCTCTCACAAGTGTTAGTGTTACGTGGGAGGAGGAGAGGGTTGTCCGTGTACATGAGGCAATTGTAACATTGTCTCAGAATTTCCAGATTCACCAACTGGGCAGGAGAGGACGCCAGCATCTGACCCTTCGACATGCTAGAAAGAATTATGAGTTGGTATGAGACAGAAAAGTAGTGGGGCTTAGCAGGGAAGTGGGCACTCCAGGGGGGTTTTGCTAGTGAGAGATTTGTATAATATAGGAGTGCTTGACCTGCAAAGAGAATGCTTATAAGACAAGGGATATGCTTATAAGACAAGTGCTGAGCTTTTTGAGAGGAAAAAGCTATTTGGAACAAGTGCTGCACTTTTTAGTGAAGGTGTAAACTGTTTAGGTTCCTAACAGAGCAGTTCTAAGGGAAAAATTGAAGAACAGACTTTCTGGAGCCAGAAAGAGTTTAACTGGCGCTGCCCGATGCTGCTCTAGTGGCAACTCCGTGCTAAATCGCGCTAAAGCACGTTAAAGCGTGCTTGATAGCAGGGGCTGGAAAGAAGCAGGAATAGACCCAAAACGGACAATAAAACTACAGTTTCAAGTAATTATCCACCTCTACGGGGGACAGGGAAGCTGCTCAATGTTATTCACTGCCACTGATCGACAGAGAGACCCTCCTTCAGCCCAAGCAAAAATGGCCTCACAGAAACTTTCAAACAGTTCAGGAACAGCAAGCCTGTAACTGAACTTTTTTAACTCTCAGAAACGTGGGAAAAAAGCAAGATTTTTTTTTTTGTTTTTGTTTTTTACAGAGATAGCAGAGGTTCACAAGTAATATCAAGTTATAACAGTGCAGTAAATGACCCCACACAAGAGTGCTAGGTCAAGGACAGATATATATATATACACACACACACACACACACACACACACACACACACACACACACACACACACACACACATATATATATATATATATATATATATATATATATATATATATATATATATATATATATATACATATAACTGCCCAAGCTAACGCATTATCACTATTTCATTGTAGAACTGCTTTTTAGCTGTTGCATGTGTCTGTGCGAATACTGCCTGACCATTTGTACTGTTTGACTCCAACACTGCTCTGTTGCTTACATTTGTGACTGTTTTTTGTTAACCCTACCCTCCCAAATAGCCCAGGGGCATTTCCTCCCCCTTGGTCTGAGGGTAATTGTTAGATTGTGACTCCATTGGCTAACTGTGTTGAATGTATTACATATATGTACTGTTTTATAATGTTGCCTTCTAATCCTACACTATCGCTCCCCTTCTAATCTTTCTCACTTTCTAGCCTGTCTCTACTTACTTTACAAGCTAGAACACTTCTTCATACCCTGATATTCCCTTCCTACTTGCCCTATCCTTCTACCTCCCCAACTGTGCCATCCACACTACCTAACTCTGTGTGTGTGTGTCTCTCTCTCTCTCTCTATTTTACAGTCTACTGCCTCGGGTGCTCCCTCTCTGCCTTAAAGCACAAGGACTACCTCCCTGCCTCATCCAGAAGACACCCTTGATTTATCTGCAACCTATGCATCATTGAACTGCCGTAATAAAGGGCATCTGCACTCTAAAGAAGTGTGAATGTATGTAGCCTTGTAAAATCTAATTGTATCCTACAAATAGTACTAGTAGTGGTTAGTCTAACTTCCTGTGTGTGCGTTAGCAGCCTACCGCAACTCGCTGAACACTCTCCCCCCTCTAGTTTTACAATACCTTATTAATATATGGGTACTACTCTATCCTTCAGTCTGCCATCTCCTTCTTGCCACTAGGTGGCAGCACAGACCACGGCAAACTGATCTCACAGTATTATTCTCCCAAACGTTCTACCCAACTATATTAGTTATTTCCACAGATTCTCCCCATCCATTTTATACTAACTCCTTCTACCCTCCTGGACTGGCCAACCCAAATATAAATATTGCCTGCACTACATAGCTCCAACTCGACTCTAATTTAAGTGTTTGAGCTACAGCTACTGATAGTTTTTCACAGTTCTCATTTCTTCTGTGCTCAACCCCGCTCCATTCGCCCTGCGGGCTCATTCCGCTCCCCTACCCTACCCCCAATTTCCACCCACCCCCAGTGCATCTACACTTATACTGTCCCCTGCTCACCTGACCAATCTCCCCCCAATCAGCATCCTCCTATAATTACACCCAACCACACCCAGACTAAACTCCCTACCCAATTACTCAATCTTGAACCTACTATCCAACCCCTACCACAACTAACCTATTTACCTAAATCACATTACTGCTAAACATGATACCTCCACCCAAACAAATCATGCGGGGAATACTACCAGTACTACTACTAACTCTCACTACTCTTGCCTACACCACATCTACATACATTAACATACCACTAAACAATACCTTCCACATAACACATATTTACACGCACACACCTACACACAAAAATATTGAAATCTGTTCCACACTATTTAATGATTGCTCATTATTTTATATATACAAACCATACACGACACTTCCTCTCAATAAACAAACAGTAACTAGAGTACATACAGACCTAGCATATGCCATAAAACTCAGTCTGTTCCTTAAAAAAAAACATCTACTAATCTCAGGAGACATACACCCCAACCCAGGTCCAGACAACAAAATTCTCCCAAACAAACAGAACTCAGACCTACTTATTATTAATCTAAACTGAATAAGTATATCCAAAAAACTACATGACCTACACGCATTCATAGCTCACTACTCCCCTGATATACTAACCATTACTGAAACCTGGCTAAAACCCACCACCCAAAATGAAGAAATACTCCCCCCAGGATATAACATCCTAAGACTAGACAGAGAGGACAAAAAGGGAGGTGGAGTTGCAATTGTATTTAAAAACACACTTAACCTCCAGTCTCTGAGAACCCCAATGCCCAAATTTCTGAATACTAAAATATTAGGCTCCATTATATCCCTCAAAAACAAAAAGAGAATCAGCATCCTCTGCAGTTATATTCCTCCAGGAAATAATTCTCCCACAATAGAGGAAATTTTACAATGGGCTACAACCAACCTTCCCCAAGAAACTATCCTGTTAGGCGACCTAAACCTAGACTGGCTAGCCTGCAACTCCAACAATCCCACAAACCATATTAGCTTATTTAGATTCTCACAATTAATTGAAGAACCCACCAGAATTGACAAAAAATCCAATAAACATACCATACTCGATTGGACTTTAGTTAATTTCCCTAAAGAAAACTATCATGTGGGCTGCCTACCCGATGAACTCAGTGACC
>NC_056733.1:1600861239-1600868368 GCF_019279795.1 Protopterus annectens
CTTTAATCCCTAAAGGAACTATATTTAGCATCAATCCCCCATGAACCGTAGGAATGGCTGTGCAGATCCAGCAGTTGGAAACATTAAGGGATGATGCATAAGTATATTTTATAGCTTGGTAGGTATTGAATGGTGGATGCCATGCAGTTCTTTTGGCATGAGGTATTACTGTAGCGGAAAATAGGAATGGCCACAGTAGAAATATAAGAACAACAAAAATAACCACCAAGATTGTTTTACAGTACCTTAGTGGAAATGGTGGTTTCAGTGGTATTGTATTGGAATGGAGAAGTGTTCCGACTGTAGAAATGTCAGACATTATCAGGTGCAGGAACAGTATGGCTTCGAGTACGGGAGGCAATAGGTGGAGATTCTGGAGCTGTGAAAGGTAGAGGTGTTTGATATTCGGAAGGGACGACTTTCTTAACGTGTGAGATATGAATCCAGGTTGGTGAGCCTTATAATCGTACTGCTGAAGAGGTTGTTAATAGAACCAGGTAAGGCCCTTTCCAATGAGGTTGCAGTGCTGTTTTTCTGGGGAAAGACTTGACGTACACCCAATCGCCTGATTGTAGTTCAGAAGACGTAAAAGGATCAGGGTTATGCTGTGCCGCTGCTACTTGGTGGTGATAACACTGTAAGAAAGAAACAAGAGAAGTGCAGTATACAATAACATCATGATCAAAGGCATCGTACTCAGAAAAGGGTGGTGGCGGAGTCATGGGGATGCTCATAGGTCGGCCCATTAGAATTTCATGAGGAGAAAGACCTTTAGTAGACTGTACTTGTGCTCTCATAGAGAGCAAAGCTAGTGGTAAGGCCTGTACCCAAGTGAGGCCTGTTTCAGTAGTAATTTTTGCTAGTCTAGTTTTCAGTGTTTGATTTATGCGTTCTATAATTCCGGATGCCTGCGGTCTATATGGACAGTGGAATTTTAGCGTGATGCCCAACAGAGTACACAGTGAGTCAATTAATTGAGCTGTAAAATGTGTTCCACGGTCTGAATATATATAACAAGGAACACCAAATTGAGGTATAAAGTCATAACAAAGTTTCTTAGCAACTGAGATAGCATCATTTTTCGCACAAGGGTATGCTTCTAACCATCCAGAAAAAACATCAGCAACAGTTAAAACATATTTAAAAAGTGCACAAAGTGGTAATTCAATAAAATCCCATTGCAAAGCACAAAATGGTCCCAATGGTTTTGGTAAGGGTTGTACGGGAGCCATTGTGCCTTTGGAAATATTGTACTGTAAACAAATGGAGCATTTGCTCACAAAGTGCTGTACAGAAACAGAAAGCTTTGGGACAGACCAATCCTTTTGGATTTGTTTTATTAAAGCTTGTACCCCAACATGGGCTGGCAAATGATAAGCTTTAATGAGGGAATTTAGCATGGATAGGGGGCAGACCAATCTGCCATCTGGATGTTGCCACATTAAATCAGATCGTTTAAAACAATTTTGAGCCAGCCATGTTTTTCTTTCTGATTCTGAGACGTCATTCTGTAAAGCTTTTAGTATTGTTTCATCAAAAGTTTTTATAGATTGTAATGGCTGCAAAAAGTGACCCTGAACAGTTTGTGAGAAAGCAGCATGTTTAGCAGCCCAGTCAGCAAAATTATTGCCCTTACTCTCGAAAGTGTCATTGGATTGATGGGCTGTACATTTAACAACAGCAATTTCAGAAGGTAACAATAAGTCTTGTAATAAATTATTGATATAAAAATGGTTTTTAATGGGTGTTCCGGAAGATGTTAAGAACCCTCATTCTTCCATAATGTGCCAAAATCATGAACAACACCATGGGCATAATGGGAATCAGTATAAATAGTAACAGACTTGTCTTTAGCAAGTTTACATGCATGTGATAATGCCACTAATTCCGGCCTGCACGGAGGCGCCAGTAGGTAATCGTGCTGATTGCAATACTTCAGTCAGTGTGCAGACTGACCAAGCAGCTTAGAATTTTCCGGAGTTTGTTCTTAAACAGGATCCATCAACGTAAAGAACTAAATCAGGATTTTGCAAAGGAGTATCAGATAAATTCAACCTAGGAGAAAGAACAGAGTTAACTACTAACACACAATCATGTGGTTCGCCCTCGTCTGAGGTTGCTATTAAAGAGGCAGGGTTTAGTGGTGGGCAGCATTTAATTTGTAAAGCAGGATTTCCCATTAAACTTATTTCATACTTAGTAAGGCGTGCATTTGAAAGATATTGTGTTTTAGTTTTCAAAAGTAAGGCTTGAACAGCATGCGGGACTGCTAGTACAGTGTCATGTCCCAGGGTTAGTGGAGCTGCCATGTCTACCAAGACGGCAGCAGCAGCCACAGCCCGTAAGCAAGCTGGATAACCGGAAGCAACTGGATCCAATTGAGTGCTATAGTAAGCAATTGGTCGGTATCCTCCAGTGCGTTGCTGTGTTAAGAGATCCAGAGCAGTCTTATTTAATTTGCAACAAAAGAAAATGAAAGGTTTAGAATAGTCCAGTAACCCTAAGGCAGGAGGATTTACCAGGGCTGTTGTAATTGCCTGAAAAGCCTCATCATGCTGTGACGTCCAGGGTAGAGGGTCTGTAGTGTCCTTTTTCAAGAGTTGCAACAGAGGGGCGGTAATTTCTGAAAAATTAGGCACCCACTGTCTGCAGTATCCTGCTAGACCAAGGAACCCTCTAAGTTGCCTCTGGGTTACAGGACAAGGTGCAGTTTGAATAGAACTGATACGGTTTGGGAGTATCCAGCGAGAACCCATTTCAATTATGTGCCTAAATACTGTATTTATCTTGACAATATTGTAATTTCGATTTATTTACTTTAAATCCACGTGCGGCTAGAAATTTTAACACTAAAAGAGAATCTTCCTTACAGGTGTTACTGTCTGGGGAGGCTATAAGTATATCATCCACATATTGGACTAGTACTGAACATGACAGTAGCTGGTAAATCTTGTAATTGCCTATGCATTTCCCTTGAAAATAAAGTCGGAGATTCTACATACCCCTGGGGCAATCGGGTCCAAGTATACTGTTGCCCTTTGTAGGTAAAAGCAAACAAATATTGACTATCAGAATGTACTGGGATAGAGAAAAAAGCTGATGAAATATCTATTACTGTAAAACATTTAGCTGTAGGTGGGATACAACTAAAATAGTGGCAGGGTTTGGTACAGTTGGGAAGACGGGCATAACTGCTTTGTTAACTTCCCGTAGATCCTGTACAAATCTGTAAGCTTGTTTACCAGGTTTCTTTACTGGTAATATTGGAGTATTACACGGGCTTCTGGTGGGTACTATTATCCCTTGCTGTGCTAGTGCAGAAATAACAGGGGCTATACCAGTAATAGCCTCAGCCGTCAGAGAGTACTGTGGTACTCGTGGCAACTTTGCTCCAGGTTTTAGAGTTATTTTTACAGGGATAGCTAAAGTCAAAAATCCTACATCATTATCATGAGTTGTCCACAAGCAAGAGGGTAAATCTTCATTTCTGTTAGAATCTAACTGAATACACATTGATTGCAATGTGAAAGTATCATCGAAGGCCGCTAAAGTAGTGTCTTGTTGGTCTGAAGGTACTTAGAGATAGACTCCGTCAGCTGTGCAAAAGATAGTGGCCCCCATTTTGCACAAGAAGTCTCATCCTAATAGATTTAAAGGTGCTGATGGTCCTATTAAAAAGGCATGATTATACTGCAACGGTCCCAAAGTTATTGGGACCGGGACGGTTTCAGAATACTCGATAGGTATACCGGAAACACCTACTCCTTTAGTCACTTTATTAGAAAGTGGAATATTCATGCCTGTTCTGCTAGTTAGCATAGATTTAGTTGCTCCGGTATCAATCAAAAATGGATATGGTTTATTTTTAACTAGTAATATAACATGAGGCCCGTCCTGATCCACAGGAAGGAAGGGGTACAACTGCTGTTGTTTCTGTTCAAGGAACCTTCATTGTGGTTGTTGTCGAGGGTTTGGCGTCCAGTTATAATTCCATTGTTGTGGCGCCTCAGTGTATGGTGCAGGTTGCTCTGACAAATATGGACACTCATTTTTCCTATGGCCTGTCTGGCCACAATTGAAACATTCATTCTGATTACTTGGATTCTGGGTTTGGGTGGGTTGTGTACCTTGATAGTTTTGTTTATTGTGAGTAGCTGGACTGTGACCTCTACCTCTCTCCCGTCCCAGCCCTTGTCCTCTACCTCGGTGACCGGGTTGGCCCAGAGCGTTACACATTTATATTTGTACTTCTACTAATTTTTCCTGTAAATCCTTCTTTTCTTTAGCCAAATGGTCAGATAGGTATTGTACTTGCTGGACTAACTCATGCAGGCCCAGACTAGGCCAATTCAAACATACTTCTTTTAATTTATCTCTCACTTGAGGGCGTAACCCATCCACAAAAGCAGCTGACAGCCTGCTTTGTGCTGGCCCTTCGGTGGGCTCTGGGTATTCAGAATATGCCTCAAAGGCATCAGTAATTCGTTGTAAATATTCATCTATAGGTTCGTCTTCTCTCTGTATGACTGACTTAATCTTAGACCAATTTGGGGTTGGTGGCATTATGACGATAATAGCATCAACTATTCATTGTCTAACCACTTCAAAACCATTTTCCCCTTGTGTGTTATGCTTTGGTATTGGGGTGGGGACATTAGGATGATCCCATATACATTTCATCAGATCAGCTGGAACAGCGTATTGGAGGACAACTGTAACTTCTTCTATAGTAGGATTTTGTAAACATATTTGTCCTGCTAATACGCGTTGAAACTTTGCTGGGTTATTACGAATGGGCGGAAGTGATTTAGTAATGGCTTGAAAATCAACTGCCGACCACGCCCTAGGTACGACTACAGTAGCCGGTTGTTCCGCATCTCTGGCATGTGCCGGATTTGGAACCTCCCTCAGTGGAAATACTCCTGCTTTGTCTGACGAGCTCATGCTCGAATCGGAAGTAAAGCTTTGATGAGATTTATCTGGACTAATGTAACTATCCTTGTCCTTAACCACAACTGGGCATTGCTTATGATATTTACCCTTGTATGAATAAACCGTTTTCCTGTTTTGAGGTATTTTCGGCTGACTGGACATAGGGTCAAAAAGCATTTGCACTTTTCTTTTGTGCTGTTTCTTAATCTTAGAGCGGGTCACTCTAGGGGATGATTTGCCTGTATCTATTTGGTTAGGTTATTCTATGGCCAGGCTGGCCTCCTATCACCTGATCTCCCCGTCTGGGGTCCGGAATGATTTGTTCTTCTGTCCGCCGGCTTTCACTCTGTATTGTCGAACTAACAGTTCCATCCTGTAGTTGTGAAGGTTGATATTGCGGTGGAGGGAGCCGTAGGGGGTGGGGGGAACCATGGATTATCATCTTCAGATGATTCTGGTATCTGTAGTTTATTTAATTCTTGTACCGGATATAATCCCTTAAAGGGTGGTTCTTTTAAACATTTATCATTAGCTATGTCTATATTCTTAGTAGTTTGTCGCAGTTCCTTTATCTGCTCTTTTAACTTTTGTTGACTATCCTTAAGACTACTAATGACAGAATCTTTTTCCCCATTCTTTAGCCTCACACATTCAATCATTAAAAGCTGCCCAGCACAACCCTGGTATTTTTCCTTTCTTTTTTAATTTTTTTCATAAATTAGTCAGAATATCTTTATTAAAACTACCATTTTTCGGAAAAGCAAGATCGCTGTCGTTCTTAGTAAGGGCGATCCACTGATCTAAAAACATACAACTGTCCCGGGACACCCAATAAAACATATAACCAGCTGGTGTACCTTTTTCTGGCTCATTTATTTTTCCCGCACTCGCTCCCATTTTCTCTCAGTACCCCACTATCACTCGATGAGCTATACCCGTTTACCACAAGTTTAGCTAAGGTGTTATGAAAACATCTGGTTACCCCACTCTCATACAAGATGCTATACCTGTTTAACACAGGTTTAGCTAAGGCGTTATAAAAACGTCTTATTACCCCACTCTCATACAAGAAGCTATACCTGTTTAACACAGGTTTAGCTAAGGCGTTATAAAAACATCTTATTACCCCACTTCAGGTGTAGCTAAGGCATTTTAAAAACATCTTTTTCCCCACTCTCATTCCTCCTTTCATACATATCACGCCAGTTTATTTTCCAGATTAACCCCACTCTCATACTGCATATTCAAAGCAGAAAAGAAATGCATGTCACTTACCTTAAAACGACTGAAGGAGAGAAATCATAACTTTGTCAGATAAAAAAATAAAAAAAAATTTGTTTATAAAACTTTAGAAGGCAGACAGGGACAGAAAAATGAAAGAAATACTACAGAAACAGAAAAAATATGTTGTGGGCCCTTTTAGCAGTATTTCTTTCAGTTCTCAACTGCTGCAGCTTGCTCTTAATTCAGATCCGAGTAAAATACTTGAAACTCTTGATTGATTTCTTTCGCCCAGAGGAGGCAAAATTAACGGATGACATTAGAGCCAAACAGCGGCTGTTGTTTAAAGATTTTCCAGCTGAAATTGTGCAACCACTTTTTGAGAATCTGTTAGATAGTATTTCAGCTCTTGAATGGAAACTTTTGCAACAGAAATGCCACAAGGCCAACAGGGACATTAATGATTTCAAACAAGGTCATGTCTTCATGTGGCCTAGGTGTAATCAAAATGTTGCAACCACTTTACCAGTAGAACAAATCAGTGACTTTCTAACCCCAGGAGGTGTGAAGCATGATATACCTGCTAAAAAGGACTTACATAATAGGGTTGATTTGCAAGGGAAAACTGTAAGCATGAATTGTGTGGTCAATGTGAATGAAGCTGATGAAATTCGTCAGCATGATGTGGACTTGACAAGTATGAATATTAATACAACCCATGTAGATAATTTGACTAATTCAGTAGATAAGGATATACCTAACAGTGCTCTAACCACTGATCACAGTAATGACTCAGTAGATGTTCTACATCTTATACATTCTGGTGTAAGTACAGATGTTAACTTGTATCCAGATGTACATATTGTCAAAGACAAATCAGCACAATTAAAGCATAACAGTGAGGTTGTTTTTTGGGTTAGGAAAAACCCCCCTAAAAAAACCCCAAAAACCCCTTTAAAAAAAAAACAAAAATGAA
>NC_056733.1:1600873868-1600878868 GCF_019279795.1 Protopterus annectens
TTTTACATGTTTCACAGTAAAAAAGGGGATTTTTACTTGTAAAAATGTAAGAAATTCTTACAGGTTATATTTTTAAACATAAAAATTTTTAAAATACATTATACAATTTTTTTGACAACAAAATTGTTTATCAGCTATCTGCACATTGTGTTCAGCATTTTATTTTTAAAACAAAGCTGTCTACAAGAACAAAAGGGCATAAAAATGTGATTTTAGTAATGCTAAACACAGTCATATATGTCCTTTTTTAAAATTTAAATTCATTTTTTGATTATTTTCATATGTTTTGGGGGTAGAAATACTTTTTTAAAAAAATTAAACAATAATAAATGCAATGCCACCTGGACTAAATGAAAGTTTAAACAAAAAGTTTTGAAATGGCACAATAATATTTATAGTGGTGGCTTTTTTCTTTTGAACATTCTAAAACATTTTACATAATTCAGTTAGTGGAATGTTTTTTCAACAGGATTCTTTTTCATAATTCTGAGTTATATTTTTAATTGGTCACCATTACTTTGTTATATATACAAGTATTTTTTTATGTTATAAGAAGTCCAACATATTAAAATTATAAATAATTACTGGTCTGTGTGTTTTTTACATTGCTATTATAATTTTTTAATTTTTGGATATAGTGTTTTGAATTTTGTTTTAGTGTGTTTTATATATATATATTTATATTTTGTGTTGTATTATATATATATATTTTTGTGTGTGTGTGTGTTATTATAATTTTATATATAAAATTTTGTGTGTTTTTGTGTTTTTGTTTTTTTATATATATATATATATATATATATATATATATATATATATTGTGTGTGTGTTTATATATATATAATTTTTGGGGGTTTTTTAATAATTATATAATATAATATATATATATAATTTTTGTTGTTGTATATATATAATATAATATATATATAATATATATATAAAAAATATGTTGAAATATATATAATATATATTAAAATATATAATATTGTGATTATATATAATATATATAATTGGTATTTTATATATATATAAAATTTTTATTTTAAAAATGTGTATATATATATATAATATATTTTTTTAAAAATATAAAATAATATGTGTGTGTGTGAAATGTATATATATAATATATATATAATTTTGTGTGTGATAATATTTTTTTATATATATATTGTGTGTTTTAATAAAAATAATATTGTGTGTGTGTATAAAATATAAATAATAAATTTTTGTGTGGGGGGATATAATTTAAAAATATATTTAAAAAATTTAAAAATAAAATGTGTGTGTGTGTGTGATTTAATTTTATATATATTAATATAATTTTTAATATAAATTTTTATTTATATAAAATATATAATGTGTTTGGGTTTTTGTTTTAAAATAATATATATAAAATAAAATTTTTTTTATTTTGGGAAAAAAAAAAATTAAATATAAAATATTTTTGTGTGTTTTATATATATATATATATATAATATATATTTGTGTTTTATTATATATTTTTTGTTTATAATATATATATTTTTTTATATATATATATATATATATATATATTTTGTGTGTTTAATATAAAATATATATAAAATATATATATATTTTTTGTTATATATATATATAAATTTTTTATAATTTGTGTGTGTTTTATATATATATATATATAATAAAATTTTTTGTGTGTTATATATATATATATATATATATATATTATATAAAATATTATGTTTTTTTTTATTTTATATATATATATATATAATAATATTTGTTTATATAATATATAATAATATATAATATATTGTGTGTGTGTTTAAATTTTTAAATATATAATATAATATATATAATTTGTGTGTGTAATAATTTTTTTTTTTTTTTTTATTTATTTAAAAATATATATATATATAATATAATAATAAATATAATTGTGTGTGTGTGTGTTTTTTTTTTATATTTTTTAAAATAATATAATATATTTTGTGTGTTGTTTTGTATTCATAATATATTTTTTTTTAAAATTTTTAAAGTGTGTGTGTTTGTGTTTAAATATATATATATATATAATATATATATATATTTTTTTGTTTTATATAATATAATATATATATATATTTTATATATATATATATATATATATATTAAAAGGGCATAATTATATATATTTTTTTTTTTTGGGGTTTTTGTTTGGTGTTGTTTTTATTTTTTAAAAATAATTTTAAAATTTGTGTGGTTTTAATATAATAATTTTTGGGGGTGTGTTAAATATATTTAATTATATTATTTAAAATTTAAATTTTATTATTATTTTATTTATAATTTTTTGGTGTGGTATTAATAAATAAAATTATTAATTTTTGGGTTTGGGGGGTTGTTTTTAATTTGTTTTGGGATCAAAAAAAAAATTTTAATTTAAATTTAAAATTTTTGTTGTGTTTTATTTTTTAAAAAAATTTTAAAATTTGGGTTTGGGAAATTATAATTAAATTTTTTAATTTATATTTCTTGTTTTAAAACTTTGAGGGATAGGGCCCCTTTAAGGTTTTTCCCTTTTTTTCAAAATGCCAAAATTTGGGGTTTAAGGATTTAGTTGTTTTTGTGCTTGTTTTATTTTTAGGGGAATTAGGGTTTACGGCATGTGGCGGCTTTAAATAAAAGGGTACTGGTTTAAATTGGCATAGTGTGTTAAATTTATTTTTTTAAGGAAATTTTTATTTGAGGCATTGAGCCCCGGGGGTTCTGAGGAAGTTTCTTTCCCCTTGTTCTTTCTTTAAAGGGAGGGGGCCCTTTTGGAAGGTGTGGGGGCCCTAATGGTAATTAGGGTTAAAGGGCATTGGTTTAAAGCCCTTTTAGTTGGTGGACCACCTGGGTGGGGGGGTTCCTAATTTGTCTTTCCCCCTTGGGCCCCCATAAAGGGAGGGAAATTTTTTTAAGGGGACACAAATTTTTGGCTTTGAGTTTTGGGGGGTATTTTTTTAGGGGTTTTAGGAAAGCTGGTTTTGGATCACATTTTTAGAATTTTTGGGCCCCAAGTTCCTCTGGGGAGGGCCCCGTGTTTAGGAATTCGTGAGGTTGTGGGGGGCTGGGGAAAGGCTTTGAGGGATAGGTCCTTTTGTTGGGGGGTTTGGGCCCCAAATTTTTTCTTTTAAAAAATTCAAGGGGCTTGGGGTTTCCCCTTGGGGTTGTTGATTCTTTTCTAATTGGGTTTTTTGGCACAATGGGAGGGGGGTTTAGGGGATTTTTGGGAAAAGTTTTCACTTGGGGGTCTTCTTCTTTTTCCTTTGGGAGGGTTTAGTTCCCCGGCAAATTTAAAAAGCCCTATTCAAATTTCTAGGGATTTTTGGGGGAAATGTTTTAAAATTCATTTGTTTAAGGGGAGAAAATCGCCCTTTTCATATTTTAGTATGTTCCCCTTTAAAAATTTTTTTCTTTTAAGGTGGCCTATTTTTCAGGGAAGTTTTTTGGGAAAGGTTTTTTTAGGGGTTAGGAAATTTTCCCAACGTTTTTTTGGTTTTTCAAATGGCTTTTTTAAGAAAGTTGAAAAGGGCCCCTTTTTTGTAAAGGTGGGAAATTTTTGGGCCCCTTGTTTTTTACTTTGTTGGTAGGTAAGGGTTCTCGTGGGTTTGGGGGCATTTCCCCGGAAAGGGGGGGGTCTTTCCATTCCACATTTTCCCCTTTGTAATTAAAAGGGGGAAGCTTCTTAGGGATTTTTTTATGGGGCTTTTCTATGGCCTTTTTTGGGGTGTAGTTGTGCCATTTGGTGAGGTTGGGTTTTAGGGAAAATTTCCCGGGGGGCCAAGTTGGTCTTTGGGTCGGGGTAATTTTTCTTTTTTTTTTGGGGGTTTAATTTGGGACCGTGCCCCCTTTCATGTGGGTTTCGATGGGAATGGAGGGGACTTTTGGGTTACTTTTGGGGAAAACCCAAGTTTTTTCATTTGTCAGGACCTTTGGGGAATGGGTTTTTGGGTTGGGGTTGGTTAATTGGGGGAGTATAGTTTTGGGTTCTTTGAGCCCGTGCCCGGGGGGCTAAATTTTTTTTTTAAAAATTTTATTTGGCCCCTTCAAAAGAAACTTCTTTAACAGGGTTTTAAAATTTTGCTTCAAATTTAGGGAAATTTTTTTTTTTTTTTTTTTTTTTTTTTTTTTTCTGCTTGGGGAAACCGTTAAAAGCAGGGTTTAGACCCAATTTTTTTAATTTTTTCCCGGGGGAATTTTAAAGAATGCCCCTAAAGGGGGGGGGGGGCAAATCTTTTTTTGGGGGGTGCTTAAATTTCAAAAATTTCACCATAGAAATTTCAATTTTTCAAAGTTTGGAAAGGGCCCCATCATTGTGCTCGTAATCAGAGATGGCCCTGAGTACTTGTCTGGGCTCATGTATGTGGGTAGCTGCGCTGTACCTGCTGGGAGCCAAGTGGTCGTTCATTGTAGGTGTACTGGCGCGTAAGGATTTGCCTGGGTCAGTGCCTACAGGGCTTAAGAGGGTGGGGGTGCTGTCTCCATTGGGCAACACTGTGCTGTCGCCTGCCTCAGTGGTGGGATCACTGCTGAATAGGGACATGCTTCGATCGACGGGACTGTTAGGGCTCTCCACTGGGCTGGCATATAGTTCTGCCAGTAGCGTGGGGGCATTTGTGCTGAGGTATCGCTTGGTACCAGCGTCAGGGGGGGTTGTTGCTGAGTTGGTTGGGTGGTGGGTGTCGCTTGTAGGGAGAATGTCCCTAGTCTCGAAGCTTAGCCCCCAACAGCTGGGTGCGCTGGAAGCTTCTTCTGCTGCAAGCTTGGGACTCTGGGGCCTGAATTTTTCTTTTAAAAAATTCTCCTCATTATGGTCCTGGCGAAAGCTGCGTGAGCCAGGGAGAGTAGGCGGGTTAGTGCATCTGCTTCCTCTGACTACATTCAGTGCCGCGTTGTCTAGCACTGTGCTCCGCGCAGTAGTGGCATGGGCCATCTTAGAGGCAGAATTACTGTTCTCCGTGCAGGGAAAACCATAGTTTTGTAATGCATTTGTGGTG
>NC_056733.1:1600893868-1600905340 GCF_019279795.1 Protopterus annectens
TATAACTGTCGACTTATATTTATAAATGTATCCTAAGATACACTTATATATGAAACATTCATATAGATGGTAAGACAATGGTAATGTATAAAAACAATTATTATTAATTTTTATCTTCAATATATCTGTCTTTCATAAATTGCCCATTCATACACATAAATATACATACTAATTCATACACAGAAAAGAACATATATATGCACACAAAGATATTTACAAACATCTGCTAATTTTATGAACATAAAAACCCACTACTATCCTAAAATATATTTATACATGAATTATTATATTGTTATTTAATATGTCTGCCTTTCAAAGTGGGTTTCCGAGAAATTTTCTCATTTAGCCCTTTCTTTCTATGGGCTCCAAGTCTCAGGATCCATGACAATTCTAATTCTTCAGTTCTATTGATAATGTCACCTAACCTATCTGATATTTGAACCACACTCAGCACTTGATACAGAAACATATGTGCATTTCCAAACCTTATTGCATGTTTCGCTAAAGCACTATATTCATCACCTCTCCTTAGGCAATACTGGTGATCCCTTATCCGTTCCCTCAGGGATCTATTTGTTTTTCCCACATAAAAGTCAAAACATTCCACACAGTGGGCAACATACACCACATTTCTCGTATTGCAATCAGAATCAATTCTGATGTCCCACAATTTACCCGTATATGGGTGCTTGAAATAGTGAGATTCATCTATAGAGCTGCACTGGGCACAACCTCTGCATTTGCTAGTTCTACTAAAACTGGTGGGATTCACATTCATATTTGATTGGTTTTGACATAACAAACGTTTAAGATTGGGCATATTACTATAAGTAAACCTGGGATGTAGGCCCACAATACCCTTTACCTGCTCATCTACAGTGAGAATATTCCAATTTTTAATAACAGACTCTTTGACTAACTCTACATTTTGACAATATGGAATAATGAAATTTTCAAACACAGGTCTAGAGCATATTGCTTCTCTCATTTCAGGAGCTGCAGAAAAATAAGGCTTCGCTCTATTTGCTCTAATGTGATCCATGTTGTTATAAACGTTACGAATCTCATTGTCTTCCAACTGTGTAAGCTCCTTCTTATACAAATGCTCGGAGCTAGACAACCTTGACAGACGCATCGCCTGTCCTTTAAGAATATTGTTAAAAATGTGGGGATTATGCATGCTTTCTCTTGCTAAAAATGAGGGTTTATAGCAGGTTTTGCGGTGCACCTTCGTGTTCACCTTTCCTTGTTCAATAAACACATTTACATCAAGGAAATCAATACTAGTATATGACTACTTAATTGTAAACTGTAAGAATGAACTGCTTCTGTTAAGATAGTCATAAAACTCATTGAGTGACTCAACAGACACCTTCCAGACAAAAAAGAGGTCATCTACAAATCTCTTAAAAAACATAACATGCGGATTGTCAACAATATACCTAATTTCAAAAGTGGCCATGACCAAATTGGCGTAGCTGTTGGCACAGCTGGTGCCCATTGCTACGTCTTTTAATTGTTTATAACATGATTGTTTGAACAAGAAAATGTTATTGTCCAACACCAATTCCATCAGAAAACAGAGTAGGTCCTCTCTTTTATGATCACATCTCGCTATTTCTGTCAGGAACCATTTTAAATCACTGAGTCCTTCATCATTCGGTATACTTGTGAACAATGAAACTACATCCATTGTTACAAACAAAATGTCATTTAGTTCTCCAACTCCTGACATTCTCATGTAAAGTTCCCTCAAGAACTGTTAAATATCTTTGAGCACAAGATCATGTGAAACTAGAAACTGTTTTAATTCTTGATCAAGATATATAGATAAAGGTTCTGTGAGCCAACCAGCCCCAGACACCACTGGTCTCATTGCTGGTGTTCTTAAGTTCTTATGTATTTTCGGTAGACCCGTGATCATTGGTATCACTGGTGCCTCCACTGAAAAATAATTACATAATTCTTCAGACAACAAGCCCATACATTTGCATTCATATAGGCTGCGATTCAAACCTTCCTGTATCTTATCCACAATTTCCATCGATACCACCTCATACGAGGAATCACCCAGCAACTCAGACATTTTTGCCACATAATAATCACTGTCCATCACAACGACTGGTCCTTCTTTGTCAGCCGCTCTAATCACTATCTGCCTATTATTACGTAGGCTATTCAGAGCTTCACGCGTGAATTATAATTATATAATTATTTTTCAGTGGAGGCACCAGTGATACCAATGATCACGGGTCTACCGAAAATACATAAGAACTTAAGAACACCAGCAATGAGACCAGTGGTGTCTGTTACCGGTTGGCTCACAGAACCTTTATCTATATATCTTGATCAAGAATTAAAACAGTTTCTAGCTTCACATGATCCTGTGCTCAAAGATACTGAACAGTTCTTGAGGGAACTTTACATGCGAATGTCAGGAGTGGGAGAACTAAATGACATTTTGTTTGTAACAATGGATGTAGTTTCATTGTTCACAAGTATACCGAATGATGAAGGACTTAGTGATTTAAAATGGTTCCTGACAGAAATAGCGAAATGTGATCACAAAAGAGTGGACCTACTCTGCTTTTTGATGGAATTGGTGTTGGACAATAACATTTTCTTGTTCAAACAGTCATGCTATAAACAATTAAAAGGCGTAGCAATGGGCACTAGCTGTGCCAACAGCTACGCCAATTTGGTCATGGCCACTTTTGAAATTAGGTATATTGTTGATAATCCGCATGTTATGTTTTTTAAGAGATTTGTAGATGACCTCTTTTTTGTTTGGAAAGGGTCTGTTGAGTCACTTAATGAGTTTTATGATTATCTTAACAGAAGCAGTTCATTCTTACAGTTTACAATTAAGTATTCATATACTAGTATTGATTTCCTTGATGTAAATGTGTTTATTGAACAAGGGAAAGTGAACACGAAGGTGCACCGCAAAACCTGCTATAAACCCTCATTTTTAGCAAGGGACAGCATGCATAATCCCCACATTTTTAACAATATTGTTAAAGGACAGGCGATGTGTCTGTCAAGGTTGTCTAGCTCAGAGCATTTGTATAAGAAGGAGCTTACACAGTTGGAAGAGGGGTTGTTGAGTCGGGGATATTTTGCTCATGAGATTCGTAACGTTTATAACAACATGGATCACATTAGAGCAAATAGAGTGAAGCCTTATTTTTCTGCAGCTCCTGAAATGAGAGAAGCAATATGCTCTAGACCAGTGTTTGAAAATTTCATTATTCCATATTGTCAAAATGTAGAGTTAGTCAAAGAGTCGGTTATTAAAAATTGGAATATTCTCACTGTAGATGAGCAGGTAAAGGATATTGTGGGCCTACATCCTAGGTTTACTTATAGTAATATTCCCAATCTTAAACGTTTGTTATGTCAAAACCAATCAAATATGAATGTGAATTCCACCAGTTTTAGTAGAACTAGCAAATGCAGAGGTTGTGCCCAGTGCAGCTCTATAGATGAATCTCACTATTTCAAGCACCCATATACGGGTAAATTGTGGGACATCAGAATTGATTCTGATTGCAATACGAGAAATGTAGTGTATGTTGCCCACTGTGTGGAATGTTTTGACTTTTACGTGGGAAAAACAAATAGATCCCTGAGGGAACGGATAAGGGATCACCAGTATTGCCTAAGGAGAGGTGATGAATATAGTGCTTTAGCGAAACATACAATAAGGTTTGGAAATGCACATATGTTTCTGTATCAAGTGCTGAGTGTGGTTCAAATATCAGATAGGTAGGTTAGGTGACATTATCAATAGAACAGAAGAATTAGAATTGTCATGGATCCCGAGACTTGGAGCCCATAGAAAGAAAGGGCTAAATGAGAACATTTCTCCGAAACCCACTTTGAAAGGCAGACGTATTAAATAACAATATAATAATTCATGTATAAATATATTTTAGGATAGTAGTGGGTATTTATGTTCATAAAATTAGCAGATGTTTGTAAATATCTTTGTGTGCATATATATGTTCTTTTCTGTGTATGAATTAGTATGTATATTTATGTGTATGAATGGGCAATTTATGAAAGACAGATATATTGAAGATAAAAATTAATAATAATTGTTTTTATACATTACCATTGTCTTACCATCTATATGAATGTTTCATATATAAGTGTATCTTAGGATACATTTATAAATATAAATATAAGTGGACAGTTATATAAGTTAGTACACATTTGTGTGTATATGTTTTTGGGTAGCACACGTGTGCTTATAGGTCACTGTTTTTTGTATGAATTGATATCTATATCTATATGTGTGAGTAGGTTGGGTTATAGATTTTTTAGACTTAATTTATATGTATATATATTTAGGTTATATTTATGACATATCTGTACACTTATATAGGGCATACTTTATGACATTCACTATGGTATAGCTCAGTTAGTATATATTTTATAGAGTATAATATTTATTTATATAGATATTCATTGGTGCAATAATATAATGTTTTGAACACTAGTTCAACATGTACATTTTTAATACATTTTTACAATTTAGGGTGTGTATTATGATTGTTTTTGTTTTATTAGTGAGTAATATATAGAGTTATTTGATTGTATGCAGATGCATTTAGTATTGTGCATCATAGTGACTTGATAGACAACCTAGCAAATAAATTTTATATAATTTATACATTATCACATTCAGAATATTGTAGTTAGTTGTAGCACTCATTTTTGGTGATATGTCAAGTATATTATTGGAAGTGACGGTAGAGCTTAAGTCTTTTTGACCATTGCATTATGCTATAATAGTTATTGGTATCTACACTATTTATGACTTTCTACAGAGTGTGCTTAGTTGCAGCGTCTAAATCATAATGATACATTACGTTTTATAGAATGAATGGAAGTCACATGAAATGGTTAGCATTAGTACAATAAGTGACAAATAATGGCGAAAGGAAGTCTAAAAATCAGGGTAATAGTTTGTGAGTACGTATTGTATATCATTTATTCTATTAGGATGCCATTGATTATTTGTATATGTGCTTGAATGTACTAGTATTGGCTATACTAAATAGTAGACTTAGGTATGTTTTGGAGATGGCGATACGTCACGCCTTATAACATTAACGGAAGTGACGTGAGTTAGCCAACTTTAGCACAAGGAGTGACTTTTAATGGTGATGACAGATTTAAAAGCCAAACCATAATAGTTTGTAAGTACGTTTGTACATTATTGTACTTTATCACTTTATGATGCTAAGGAATATTGGATCGCGTGTTTGAATATGCGACTAGCTAAATAGCAGAATCATGTATTATTGTCTGTTTAATGAACGCTGAAAATGTATTGTTTATACACTTCGCTGGAATCATGCATATGTTATGTGACTTTTTTCAAGCATTAATGACTCCTGGGGGAATGTCTTATTTATTGGGTACGTACATGCATATTTATATTTATAATTTGTATAATGAAAGGTGAGAATGTACTGTATATGAACATACTAGAAGATGCACATATGCCATTTTTTGCAAGCACTAATGATTTTTAATGATTTTTAGAGAATGTCATGATAATTTGTTAGATATATTTTATTTATTAAGTATGTCAATAGTTTTGGTGTTTTAAGAAGTTTGATTTTTATGAAATAATGATGTTAAGTTGTCAATCTCGCCTTCATTCTTGCTGGATGGGTTCGGAGCCGATCCTCGGCTCCGACTCGGCACTTGCTTTAGCTCGAGAACTCCTTTTACTAGCTCGAGGCAACCCTATATCCCATGATGCAAGGCGGAACTACCTCAGATCTCGTTTGCCGCTTAGCGAAAGAGGTCTCCTTTGCCAGCTGAGGTGAGTTTTTTCTTAGTAAAATAAGAAAAGTGTAGTTAGGAGTTTATTTCCCTTTTTGAGTGTCAGTTTAGTCTGTAATCTAGTTACAGCCCACCCTTTCCCTCTTTTTCAGCCCTTTTGTAAACTTTTATAAGTTTTAAGTTACAGTAGTTTAGTCAGGCCTAGTTCCCCTTGGTTATCCCTTCCTGTGTGTGTTTGTGTAGGGATTAAGTTGTGTGTTTGTGGGGACTGTTTGTGGTATCCTTGTTAGGATGTCTAGAGAAGGCAAGGTCTCAGGCTTCAAGAAGTGTGACCAGTGCTGTCAGAAAATGTCCCTGACAGACGGTCACACTTCTTGTGTGTATTGCCTGGGGCCTTTGCACCTGCAGGACTCCTGTGCGTTGTGTCATGCTTTTAGCCAGAGAGTCCTGCAGGAAAGGAGGAACAAACTTATCCTCCGAGGTTTACTTAAACCTGAAGGTTCTCCTCCAGTCAGGAAAACCTCATAAGCCACCGGCTCAGGCTACAGTGTCCAAGCCTCCTCCGGTGGCCGGCTCGTCGAGCCGACGCCGGCTCGGCTGGAGTCGATACTGTTTCTTCAAAGTAGTAGGTTCGGTGCCGGCCGGTTCCGATACCCTGACTACGGTGGCCTTGTCGGCTCCGGCTGGAGCCGACACTTTATCCAGCATCGGAGCCGAGATATCCTCGGCTCCATCTGGAGTTCAAGGGACTTCGGCTCCGATGGTTTCGACCCATAAGAGATCCCGGTCCCCTTCTGTTATGAGTATTCACTCGGCTCCGGGGTCTCCTCTTTTATCGGAGCGGAGCCATCGGAGCCGGTCTTCGAGATCTTCCAGGCTGTCTGACCACGACTTGGAGAGGGTGGTAAGCAGGCTGTTGAAGTCTCAGGCACTGGCCCAAATGCTCCATAGCCCGTCTCAGCAGACTGCGGCTATAACCCCTATCATTGTGCTTCCTCCTCCGACTCCACACCAGAGTTCGGAGCCGGAGCTTCTTGGGACAGCTACTGCTTCGATGCCGGAGCCGATACATCCTTCGGCTCTGTCATCCTCAGCTCCGATCTCTTCCTTGAGACCTTCCTTGGAAGGATCCGGTCGTCGGGTTTCCACTGTCGGCTCCGAGGGGGCTAGTGGCATCGGACCCTTGTCCGACCCCGCTCTTCCTCTCGGGGCTTCGGCTCTGGTAAGCTCGGCACCGACATCGGCCTCGGAGCCTTCTCTCTCTTTGGAGCCGACCATTCCTGTCCCTTCGGAGCGGGTGTGTTCTGGTCTCCCGGGGAGAGGAGCCTTTGAGGTGATGAGGAGTGTCCTGGCATCAGAGCCAGGTCAGCGGTCCGTCCCTCTAGCTCCTCCCTCATCAGTGCCTGCAGATGCCTCTTCCCAGCCTCTTGCTCTCAGGCCCAGGGATCCATCGCCCCAGGTTTCCCCACTGGGAATTTCCTCCTCTTCCGAGGTGTCTCCTGATCCTGCAGGGGAACCCCCTCGGAAGAGGACGTGTAAGAGGAAACACACAGACTCCCCCGAGTCTACTACATCTGATACCGACTTAGATGAGTCGGAGGGTTCCCCGGTCCCCTCTGAGGATGTCTCCTTTCAGACATCCTTGAGCTCCTCAAACAGAGGGGGAATTGGCCCTCCATTGACCCCTCCGAGGATGAGTCGGTATACCTGGAGGCTTTTGGATCCCGACCCTCCACCTCCTGGGTGTCTCCGCCTTTCGACCCACTCATGCAGGTAGTGGCTCGGAAGGCGTGGGCGGCTCCAGATTCTGTGGAACCTGTCCCCAGGAGACCATCCAAGTTCATCACGGCCCCTTCGGATAAGCAGTTCCTTTCCAAAGGTGTCTCTGTGGATGCTATGGTGGTGGCGGCCACTAAGAAGGAACTGGCGGATCCTTCAGTACCTGTCCATCCTCCTAATAAGGATTCTAGGACCATGGACAGGTATGGAAAGCGGATGTTTTCTTCAGCGACCTTTGCTATGCGTTAAGCTGAATTACCTTTGTCACTTCACCAGGCTTCAATGAGATATTCTCAAGGAACTGGGAGAAGTAGTCCAGGATCCTTCTGCTGCTGGGGCTCAGGAAAAGATTGCCTCACAGCTGGCTATCCTGAATTCCATATCTAACTCCTCCATGCGGCTCATATCTTATGCGGCCGATGGAGCGAGCAGGGCCGCAGGCACAGGTGTTGCTCTTAGACGCCAAGCCTGGATGCGGCTGTGTAATTTTCGGACCCCTTTAAGGCGTCCTTCACCAACACCCCCTTTGATGGTTCGGCTTTGTTCGGACCTCAGGTGAAGGATACTTTGACCAGATGTGAGCAGGACGGTAAAACTCTTTCTGCCGTTGGAGTCAGTTTTCCACTCCTTCTAGACCTTATCCCAAAGGTCAGAAGGGGGAAGATGATTCGAAAAGCCCAAGGAGCTACACCGGACACACGTGGTCAGTTTACCCCTAGAGGCAGAGGGGTAACAATAGATGCAGCCCTAGAGGCAGGGGGTCCTCAGAACCAGGGCAACAGGGAATCTCTTCCTGAGAAGCCCTTTCAGCATCCCTGAGGTGTTGCCCGACTGTCCACCCTTGGAGGCAGTCGGGGGAAGAATTTCACTGTACCCAGTAGCCTGGCAATCCCTATCCCAAGAGAAGTGGGTACAGTCGATCATATCCGAGGGTTACAAAATCCTTGAAAGGTTTCCCGTACCTCTACAATCCCTTCCAGACATCTCACCCGGTCAAAGGGATTTGGCAAGACAGGAGGTTTCAAAACTCCTGGAAAAAAGAGCCATCCAGACAGTACCGGCAGACCAAGTAGGATCCGGCTTCTACTCAAGATTCTTTTTGGTCCCCAAAAGGACGGGAGATTGGAGACCGATACTAGACCTAAGCAGACTAAACAAGTCTGTCAAGAAGGCAAGATTCCGGATGGTCACGCTGCAATCCATTCTGCCCTTTCCGGGCAAGGACAACTGGATGTGCTCTATAGACCTTCAGGATGTGTACTATCACATAAAGATTCACAGACGCTCCAGAAGGTTTCTCCGCTTTCGGCTTGGAGCCAGTCATTACCAATTCAGAGCACTGCCCTTTGGCCTCACTTCAGCCCCCAGAGTGTTCACCAAATGCATGGCAGTGGTCACAGCTCACCTGAGACGTCGAGGATTCCAGGTGTTTCCTTATTTGGACGACTGGCTCCTCTCCGCCACCACCAAGCATCAGCTTCTTCGGTCCAGAGACTACACCCTACAGCTTTGCAAGAAACTTCACAAGATTACTTCACACTATTTCCCCTTCCAGGCCAACCCTTGAGAGACTCTCTAACCCAGGATTGGCCTCGGGGACTTTTTTATGCTTTTCCTCCCTTTCCATTGATTCCACAAGTCATTCAGAAAGCCACCGTTTTGAGAGCCAAATTGATCCTCATTGCTCCATATTGGCCTCGACAAATTTGGTTTCCGTCTCTACATCATCATCTTCTGGTGCAGCCCTGGCATCTGGACCCAGTTCCGGATCTTTTGATCCACCAGTCGGGTCAGCAGCACTGGGCCATTCATTCTCTCAACCTCACTGCTTGGTTGCTCCACTTCCTTCCCTAGCCAGGCTACCAATGATTTCTGACTCAGTCAGAAACATTTTAGTGTCTTCTTTAAAGTCGTCCACTAGAACTATTTATGCTAGCAAGTGGCGGCGTTTTTCAATTGGGCAAACGCCAGAAATATTGATCCTTTTACCGCTCCTGTACATTCTGTTTTGGATTTCCTGGCGGAGGTTTTTCATTCAGGATCCTCGTCATCTACAGTCAAAGTACAACTGGCTGCTATTTCCAAGTATCATGTTGGCTTGCATGACAATAACATCATGTCTCATAGGTTATGCAAGGCCTTTATATGAGGAGTTTTTCTCCTAAAACCGCCTGTGAAACATCCTCCTCCGCAATGGGATCTAAACTTAATGTTGGCATCCTAATTCTACCTCCTTCGAACCGTCTGCTCGTGTACATTAAAGTTATTGGCGTGGAAAACTATATTTTTACTGGCTGTTACTTCTGCAAGAAGAGTTTCTGAGATTCAGGCCCTCTGTATTCGTTCACCTTATCTGGTTTTTCATAAGGATAGGGTTTGGCTTAGAACTAACCCTTCCTTTCTTCCCAAGGTTGTATCTCAAACCAATATTAACCAATCTATTGATCTACCAGTTTTCTTTCCTAACTATTCTGACAGAGCTGAACAGAAGCTGCACTTTTTGGATGTTCATCGTCAGCTCAGGTACTACTTGCATAGGACTAAACAAATTAGAAAATCAGACCAATTGTTTGTCTCCTATGCAGAAAACAGGTTAGGTCTTCCAGTTTCTAAAGTGACCTTATCTAGATGGTTGACTTCCACCATTTCCTATGTGTACTCTCTAAGGGCAAACAACTATCTTCTAAGCCAAAAGCACATTACCAGGAGTCTGTCCACTTCTGTAGCCTTTCAGGATAGACTTCCCATTGACACTATTTGTGCAGCAGCTACTTGGGCCACGCCTCATACCTTTGTGTCTCATTACAAGTTGGATTTGGCCTCCAGAGATAGGGTCAGTTTTGGTTCCACAGTTCTCAAGAGTCTGTTCCATTGAGCCACCCGGGATACAGGTGCTAGGGGCCTTGGTCCCATCCAGCAAGAATGAAGCGAGATTGACAACTTAACATTTAGAAGTTATGTACCTACCATAGCGTTCTATGTTAGTTGTCTTCTCGCCTTCTTTCTTCCCTCCCTCCTTCCCCCTGGCCTGGACAGATCTTGCAGAGTTCCTATTAGATTGCTTCCTCTGGAGCATTGTTATGAGGACTTATTTTAGGAACCATGGTTCCTAATTATGTTAGGATAGTCTTTAGCAGGGTCAGTTAGCTGCCAAACGAGATCTGAGGTAGTTCCGCCTTGCATCATGGGATATAGGGTTGCCTCGAGCTGGTAAAAGGAGTTCTCGAGCTAAAGCAAGTGCAGTGGAGCCGAGGATCGGCTCCGAACCCATCCAGCAAGAAAGAAGGCGAGAGAAGACAACTAACATGGAACGTTATGGTAGGTACATAACTTTTAATTTTGATTAATGTGCTATTTCGTAGCATCCAAGGAAGTTACGTAAAACGTAGGTTGTGAGAGGATTGGTTTGAAGAATGCTTGGTAGTGTATTTTAAACGGTGTTGAGTTTATGTATTTGTCTGATGAAGCGGGTTGGTTTGCCCGGGAAAGCGCTTACTTGTTTTATTAAAATTCATGTGTTAGTGACGATAATTTGAAAGCCTATCCTTCAATTTGGAAAAAGTATCTTTGGTTTGGAGAAGTGAAGTTACTGGATTCACTTTTTCTTGTGCGAGTTTTACGCTAAAGGCTACATGTGGGCTTGGTTTGGATGTAACGCTACTGAGTTTGCCTAAATAGACTGCGTTTACTTCCAAAGCTTTTGACTGTGTTGGGTCAAGGTGTACTTTTATACGTTTACGTTTGGCTCCTTGGGATATTTCTTCATATATATACATATATATATATATATATATATATATATATATATATATATGTATATATATGTGTGTGTGGGTGTATATATATATGTGTGTGTGTATGTGAGTGTATATGTATCTATATATATATATA
>NC_056733.1:1600905840-1600939352 GCF_019279795.1 Protopterus annectens
GCTTAAGAAGATGGAGGATAAGGCCAAGTCCATGCAAACTGTTAGATTTTCTGCAAGTTCAAATCCTTGCTTCAACAGGAATTACCCTTTCAAGAGTTGGACCTTTCCTGATACCAGCAGACAGGACCGTTCCAGGACTAGGGGTTACAAATCCTCTAGGGAGAAGACTGCTACCCCTCAAAGGTCTAGGTGGTGGCAGGCTTCCACTTCTAAGGTGGGAAGCTCCAAGCCTGCATCTCAATCTAAACACTCTCAATGACCTTTTACAACTTCTGCCTGTTCTTGTTTGCCTGGAGAGTCCTTTAGGGGGAAGGTTGGCCCTTTTTTCATATGTCTGTGCTTCTGTCACAAACGACAAATGGTTGCTCAGAACGGTGTCCCTGGGGCACAAATTTTCTTTCTGGACCTTTCCAGCTGCCAAGGGATTCCCAGACATTCCTCCAAACCAAAAGGCAGAAGTAGAAAAACAAATTTTGTCTTTGTTTCATCTGGGAGCAATAGAATCGGTTTCTGCTCAGCAGGTAGGCCAGGGCTTTTATTCCAGGCTTTTCCAAGTTCCAAAAAAAAAGAAGGCACCTGGAGTCCTATCCTAGATCTTTACATTCTGAACTCCTTTCTAGTAATTCCAAAGTTCAAAATTCTTACTCTGCATCAGTTGCTACCAATGCTAGAAAAGGATTTCTGGCTGGTAACCTTGGATCTTAAAGAGGCTTGTCTACACAACCCTATCAGGGAAAGTTGCAGGCAGTATCTTTGTTTCAGAGTGGGAAAGCAACATTATCAATTCTCTGCGCTGCCCTTTGGCTTATCTACTGCTCCCAGAGTCTTCACGAAGTGCCTGGCCCCCGTCATTGCTTTTTGCAGGCAGAAAAAAATTCAGATTTTCCCATACTTGGATGACTGATTCAAGCAAGTTCTCAGGAGCAGCTACTAAAGGATCCCTCCTTTATGCCTAAGGTGGTTTCTAGCTTGACTCTTAAGTCCATTCACCTTTCTACCTTCTTTCCTAACCCTTGAAATAAAGGTGAAAGGATCCTGCATTCTCTCGATGTGCACAGATAGCTCAGGTTTTACCTGGACAGGACTAAAGACCTTCGGAAATCAGCTTAGTTATTGGTCAGTTTTGCTCCTGGAGCTCAGGGCAAGGCTATTTCTAAACAAACCATTTCCAAGTGGATTGCACATTGCATCAGCTTTTGTTATTCCTTTCATGGCAAGGTTCCTCCTCAAGGGGTTAGGACCCACTCAACTAGAGCAGCTTCCACTTCTGCAGCCTTTTTAAGGGGTGTCCCTACTAAAGATGTTTTGGAGACTGCCACATGGTCTTCTGTTTACACTTTCACAAAACATTATAATTTGCCTTTGTTTTCCAGAGCCATTGCAGGGTTTGCCACTGCTGTTTTGCAGGGCGTTATCTACAACCCTTGATTCTGTTAGTTCCTCCTCCCTTTTCTCTGGGCTTTGGTAATCAACCCATTTGTTAGGACTGCAACAGTGAAACACGATGAACATAGTACAGTTGTGTACACTTACCATAAATGTAGATGTTCCAGCGTATTCAGTGTTGCAGTCCTGGTTTCCTTCCCTCCTTCCCCCTTTTCTTTTTTTGATCATCTCCTATTCTTTTTTCTCGAGGTACAGGCTGAATTGGATATTATTTGCCAAATTGGTTTTTGGCTTAACCTTTTTTCTGGGGGCTTCTGATTGTTATGGCAAGAAAGACTGAGGAAGCGACGTCTGCTGTCTCCTTTTGTATTGGATGCCCTGACGTCCTTTACAATTGATGGCATTTTTACACCTTTGGTATTCTTTCTCATTTGGACTGGGGCAATCACCACAAGTTACCTCACTGAGTGGATCTTCTCATACAAGACAAGGGATCTCGTGTCCATCCTTACCAGTCCACGCTTCAACTGATATTGTTAGTGATGGGGTTTTGATTCCTTTTAGGCACCTTTTTTTTTTTTTTTTTTTTTTTGAGAACATGCTTTGGGTTCTGCATGAGGCCAGGAAGCCATCTACCAGAAAATCTGTTGTGTCCAAATGGGAACACTTTTCTGTGTCATCCCTCTCACCATCAGGATCCCTCATCTCTGGAGGCTCCTCTGGTTCTGTCTTATTTCTTTGATCTGATCCATAACTGGGGTGGCATATTCTTCAGTTAAAGCTCACCTGTTAGCAGTTTCTGCTTATATACCTTTGTCTTCTCCTAAGGCCTGTAGATTTTAGGTCAAGCAATTTCTCAAAGGCGTCCTTCATGTCAGGCTTCCTAGGAAGCCTATTCTTTCTTTGTGGGACCTCACTTTTGTACTTGAAAAATTGACTCCGACTCCTTTTGAGCTTTCTGCATCAGCTTCCTTACCACGTTGTACTTGGAAGACTATATTCTTCTTTTTGCTCCATTTCAGCCAAGTGTCTGAACTTCAGGCTGTTGTGGCTATTCCTCCTTTCTTAGTTTTTCACAAAGTTGGGGAGTCTCTTCGTACTAATCCATCTTCTATGCCCAAAGTGGTCAGTAAGTTGTCCCTTAGTCAGTCTATTCATCTTCCTTTTTTCCTTCTCTGCAGTCTGCTAGTGAGAAAGTTATTCACACCTTGAATTTGCATATACAACTCAGATATGTAGATAAAACTAAAGATGTTATGTGATCCTATCTCGCCTACATTTTGTACTGATGGGTTCGGAGCCGATCCCTCAGCTCCGACTCGGCACGCTTATGCTATAGAGCGAGGCCTCTTATTGGCTGAGCTATCTTTATCCCAGGATGCACCACCGCTAATCCCCCAGATCTCGTTTGCCGCTATCAAGCTTAGACGTGGTCTCAACTTGGCTGGGCTAAGTACTATTTATTTAGGCTTTTTCCTGTCAGAAATTTGCTTACCTTGAACCCAAAAGCTGTTTTAACAGCTATTGTTGTTATTTGAGTGTGATTGGATAATTTCTGTTGAGAAATTCGTAATTTTTTTAGTCAGGGAAGGTTTCCTGTTTTAGTTAGAGGGGCCTTCCCCTGTTGCTTTACTTCTAGTTTCTATTTCTTGGGTCAAGTACCTGTTTAAGTTAGAGGATCTTGACTCTCTTTCTCTGTTAACTGTATAGCGTTTTAAAAAAAGAAAAAAAAAATTTTCTTTGTTAAAATTTGGTTAAATTTAAAACTTTACTTTTGGCTAGTTTGGTGTTTCTTAGAAAGCAGTTATGTCTAAAGAACACAAACCCTCCGGGTTTAAGAAATGCACGAGGTGTGGTTTTAAAATGTCCATAACGGACGACCACTCCTCGTGCGTCTATTGCTTAGGTGCCAAGCACCTACAAGAGTCGTGTAGTGTGTGCCACGTGTTCTCTTCAAGAGTCCTCCAGGAGAGGAAGAACAAATTAATCCTCAAGGGATTAATCAAGCCTTCCTTCGAGGAGGCTTTATCTTCCTTTCCGTCTCCTCTAAAGAAGAAAGCGCCGGCTCACCAGTCAGTCGGAACCGACCGCTAAAAATCTAAGCAGACTTCTCCATCGGCTCCACGGACTTCGGAGCCGAGGGCGGAACGGTCTGCCTTGATGCCTCCAGCCTCGACCCCTCTGGTTTCGGAGCCGAGGTCTGGGGCATTGAGAGGCGGGTCACCTCATCGGCTCCACTGATATTGGAGCCGATAAAGGTTACCGCTCAGACTCTTCCCCTCGGAGCGAAGTCCTTATCGGCACCGAGAAATTTGAGATCTTCCTCTGAGCCGATAGTTGTTGAGTCCATTCGAGCCGGGTCCCCGAGCCTTCGGAGCCGATGGAGAAATCGGTTCGGCCCGATCGGTATCCTCTAGATCATCCAAGATGTCTGATTCGACATCGACAGGGTGCTCCTTCGACTCTTCCAGTCTCCGTGTTCCAAAAGCTAGTTTCGGCTCCAGCCCATTCGCTTTGGAGCCGATGGTCCACTCCTACTGTGGTTCCTCCTCCAACAGCTTCGGCACCGTTGGAGCCGGTGCTGGTGGAACCGGTGGAGGTGTTAGGGTCAGGCCCGACCCTTGCTCCAACTCCGGCTCTTGGGTCGGAGTTCAGTACTCGGACTTCTTCCTTCGGCCCTGGGGGGGAGGCTTCGGGATTGATGCTTTCGGTCCCAAGTCTCCCTCTTGGTGCGTCGACGGCGGGAGTGCCGTCCACTGTTGTGGCCACGGAGGTGGGACCCTCCCAGGATTCTGGTGGTCCCGCCTTCAGGGCTATGAGGAGGGCATTAGCCAAATCCTCCTTGGCTACCTCCACGGTTTCCCCAGCTCCTTCCCTGCATACGGAAACTGGGTCGTTGGTAGTCCCCCTGTCCTTAGACAGCGGAGCCCCCGGGCCTCAGGTTACCCCCGCTGGGGTTTCTCCCTCCTGGAGGTCCTTCTGAAGCCTCTTCGAAGAACCCCCAGGAAAAGATCGTGCAAGAGGAAGCACGTTGACTCCCCTGATGAGTCTCTGACATCTGACACTGATCTCGATGATGCAGAGGGGTCCCCTAAGTCGTCCTCGGATGATGTCTCCTTTGCAGACATCCTTGAAGCCCTAAAACAACGAGGCAGCTGGCAGTCCAAACCTCCCTCTGCTGATGAGTCGGTGTTCCTGAAGGCCTTCAGGGCTCAGCCCTCCGCCTCCTGGGTGTCTCCGCCCGGCGAGCTCTTGGATTTGATCTGTCGAAGGGCGTGGGAACACCCAGACTTGTGGAACCGTGCCTGCTCACCTGAATAAATTCCTCGGCCCCTGAAAAAGAGTTTCTAACGAAAGGTGTGGCTGTAGATGCTTTGGTGGTGGCATCTGCTACCCAGCAAGATGTAGCAGAGGTTGACGTCCGTCCATCCTCCTAATAAGGACTTTAGGAGCATGGATCGCACGAAAGCGCACCCTCAGTTCAGCTGCCTTTACACTGAGGTCCTTGAACTACCCACGACTTTACCAGATTTCAGAGGGATCTGATTAAGGAGCTATCCGATACCCCTTGGGTAACCTGCCTGAGGAGCTGGCCCAGACGGTTGGCTCTCATCTGGCTACAATGTCGTCCATTTCAACTCGTCCATGAGGCTCATTTCTTATGCGGCCGGAAGGGCGAGTAGAGCGGCGGTACAGGCATTGCTCTACGGAGACAAGCCTGGCTCCGCCTGTGTCATTTCTCATGGAGGCCTTTAAGTCTTCCTTTGCCGACGCCTTTGATGGGTCCTCCTGTTTGGACCCAAGGTAAAGGACACACTAACCTGCTGTGAACAAAAGGGTAAGACTCTGACTGTCGGGGGCACGATTTTCCACTCCCTTCGGCCTTATCCCAAGGCTAAAAGAGGAGGGAAAATGTGGTTCCGTAGATCTCAGAAGCCTTACCACTCTCAGCAGGAGGATACCCCTTCCAGAGGCAGAGGAGGGGGAAATTCTTCCGGAAGACGCCGTCCCAGAGGCGGCAGAGGCCCTCGGAACACTGGAGACCGCGAGTCCTTTCGTGGCTCTTCAGCCTTTCATAGTCCCTGAGGGATTGCCCGGCTGTGCAGCTCCGGAGCCAGTCGGGGTCGTCAAGCACCTAAAGGCCTGGGAAGGTATCACTCAGGACCGATGGGTGCTTCGGATTATAGCCGGAGGTTACTCCATCCCATTCTCTCATCCTCCCCCTCAGCCCAAAAAAATCCCGGACCCGCCACCCAGTCAACGGGATATCGCAGCCTCAGAGGTTTCAAAGCTGCTGCAAAAAGGAGTCATCCAACCGGTCCCCGCAGACCAGATCGGATTAGGGACTTACTCAAGATTCTTTTTGGTGCCAAAAAGACCGGGGACTTGAGGCCCATCTTGGACCTCAGCATCCTAAACCATTCAGTCAGCAAGTCCAAGTTCCGAGTGGTCACCCTACAAACCATTCTCCCATTGCTGGAGAAGGGTGTTTGGATGTGCTCCATAGATCTCAAGGATGCTTATTACCATATCATGGTACATCAAGCGTCCAGGAGACATCTGCGCTTCAGCCTAGGAGGCAGTAATTTTCAGTTCCGTGCGCTGCTCTTTGGTCTCATCACAGCCCCTAGGGTGTTCACCAAATGTTTGGCGGTTGTGACTGCTCACCTGAGAAGTCTAGGATTCCAGGTGTTTCCGTATCTAGACGACTGGCTCCTAACTGCCACCTCCAAGCATCTACTATTGCGGAGCCTACAGGCCACTATATCACTGGGCAATTCCCTTGGAATCACCTTCAATTGGCCAAAGTCTGTGTTGTTGCCATCTCAATGCATAAGATTCATAGGGGTAGAGATAGACTCAAACCGAATGCGGGTCTATCTACCTGCAGACAGGATACAAACCATACAGGCTCAAGTTCGAGCCTTACTTCCCGGATCCAAAGCCCCAGCCAGAATGGTCCTGCAGCTATTAGGATCCATGTCCGCCACAGTTCTAGTTCCCCTGGCAAGGTTGCACATGAGAATTCTTCAGTGGCTTCTTTGAACTCAGTGGTCCTTTCAGGAACTCCCTCTCAGTCACCTCATTTGGATCACGGAATCTTGCAAACGGGACCTTCGCTGGTGGCTAGTGCCCTCCAACTTGGATCAGGGACGACCCTTTGTTCTACCTCCTCTGGTGGCCATTTTGACCACGGACGCCTCCCAGATGGGGTGGGGGGGGCATTCCCTGGGCAGGTCAGTCCAGGGCAAATGGCACTCGGAAGAGACTTTACTTCATATCAATGTTTTAGAAATGAGGGCAGTGCTTCTGTCCCTTCAAGCCCTTCACGATTATCTCCTTCAGGGCGTAATTGCTGTTCACTCAGACAACATGTCAGTTCTCTGGTACCTGAACAAACAGGGAGGAACCAGATCCTATCCTCTGTGCAGGGAAGCCATGAGAGTTTTGGAATGGGCAGTCTCGACCAAACGCTTCCTAGTGGCTACTCACATACCGGGCAAGTCCAATGTGATAGCCGACAGATTGAGCAGAACCATCCTCTCTCCTCACGAATGGTCACTGAATATAACAGTGGCAAGTCAGATTTTCAGCAAATGGGGAGTTCCGTGTTGCGATCTCTTCGCGACTCCTCTGAATGCAAAGTGCAAAGAGTTCTTCTCCCTAACCCCGCCCGGGAAGAGCCCCATGGACGCATTAGTCCATCCTTGGCCCACCGCTTGCTTTATGCCTTCCCTCCAGTTCCTCTCCTTCCCAGAGTGATTCAAAAGGCATCTCTCTTGGGGAGCAAAATGATCTTAATTGCTCCTTACTGGCCTCGTCAAGTGTGGTTCCCTATCTTCGGAGACATGCTCTGGAAGGTCCATGGTTCCTGGATCAGATCCCAGACCTACTTGTTCACCAGTCGGGACTATTCCACCAGTCCCTACACACCTTAAAATTGACGGCTTGGCTCCTCCTCTTCCGACGATAGTCAGGAGTCATACATTGGATCCAGATGTTGTACACATATTATCTTCGGCCCATAAGTCGGCTACAAAGAAACTGTATGCTAGCAAATGGAAAAGATTTGCTATTTGGGCTCAACTCCGGGGCCTGGACCCCATTTCTACTCCCGTAGCAGAGGTACTAAAATTTTTGACTTCTTTTCAATCAAGGCTCTTCAGTTTCTACCATCAAGGTACAATTGGCAGCAATCTCTAATTTTCATGAATCCATAGACCCACCTTTAATGAGCAACAGATTGTGTAAAACCTTCTTGAAAGGTGCTGCTCTATTAAGACCTCCGATTTCTCATCCTGCACCTCCATGGGATCTCGATAAAGTGTTACGCCTTGACTTCTTACCCTTTGAACCGGCAGCTACATGTGATATAAAGTTCCTATCATGGAAGACAGCCTTTCTGGTGGCGATTACTTCTGCCAGAAGAGTTTCAGAGCTTCAAGCTTTGTCTGTAAAACCGTCGTACTTGGTTTTTCACAAAGATAGAGTATCCCTCAGGCCAAATCCTTCTTTTGTCCCTAAAATTTGTTCTAGTTTCTGCTTACAACAATCGTTAGAGCTTCCAGTTTTTTTCCCAAAATACTCTAACAAAGCGGAGTTCATATTCCACACACTAGATGTCCACAGACAGTTACGTTTTTATTTAGACAGGACCAAACAAACAAGGAAAACAGATCAGTTGTTTGTATCCTTTGCAGATAACAAATTGGGCAAAGCTGTCACAAAGGTCACTATTGCCAAATGGATCAGGGACTGTATTACTCAAGCTTATTTTTATTCTAACAAAGAGCTTACCACCTCTGTCAAGGCTCATTCTACAAGGGCTATGGCTACTTCGATTGCATTTCATTCTAAGCTTGCTATTAGTGACATTTGTGCTGGCTACATGGTCTTCCTCGCACACCTACATTTCCACTACAAATTAGATGTGGCATCTAGAGGACGAGCTTCATTTGGTTCCACAGTGCTCAGGAGTGTTTTCCAATGAGCCACCCGGGATTTAGGTGCTAGGGATGCTGTCCCATCAGTACAGAATGTAGGCGAGATAGGATCACATAACATCTTTTAGTTATGTACTCACCATAACTTCAGATGTTTGGGATCCATCTCACATTCCTAATAACCCACCCTCCTTCCCCTTCCTTGGAGATCAGAGGATATCAGAAGGTCCGAATCCTGTTGTTTCATCTTGAAACATCTAACAATGTTATATAATCAAGTTGTGCATGTGTGCATGAATGTGGACAAACAAGATCTGGGGGATTAGCGGTGGTGCATCCTGGGGTAAAGATAGCTCAGCCAATAAGAGGCCTCGCTCTATAGCATAAGCGTGCCGAGTCGGAGCCGAGGGATCGGCTCCGAACCCATCAGTACATAATGTAGGCGAGATGGATCCCAAACATCTGAAGTTATGGTGAGTACATAACTAAAAGTTATTCGCAAATCTGAGCAGCTTTTTGTTTCCTTTCATCCCAGGACTTTGGCTATTTCTAAGCAAACTATCCCCTTCTGGATTTCTTAGGCCATCTCTTTTTGTTCTTTTCATGGCAAATGTCTTTTTCTGTAAAGGTGCATTCTGCTGTGACAGTTGTCTCCTCTAGTGCCTTTTTCAAATGTCTGGATACCATTTCCATCCTTGAGGCTGCTACTTGGTCCTCACTTTCATTAAGCATTACCAGTTGGATGTTATTGCCAGGGCTATCCTGTTTGGGTTTTTAGAGGGCTGTTCTGCCCCTTCCTCTTCCCAGGCTTCCTCATAAGCTCTTGTACTGTCCCTTCATTAAAGAATATTGCAACAGTGATATGAACGGACATTGTATAGTTGTGTAAGATATTACTGTAATAGTAGATTTCCTTCTCTTCACTGTTGCAGTGTTTTTTTTTAACAAAAACTTCATAATCACGTGTAGCATAGGTAATCCAATCTTACATTTGTATAAATGAAAAACAAACTATATTGACACAGTTTTATTTGCCAACATTATACATCATAGACCTTGATTGCAAACATTATACATCATTTATAATCTGTCCAGTCATTGTCAGTTAAGTATTGCACAACTCATTAAATTCCTGCCTTCTTTTAAACGTTTTTCTTCCTCTGCATGTATTGTTCCCACAATTCCCATTTTTCCTATGTAGTTTGCTCCTTCACTTCTGTAAAAATCCCAATTCCAGTTGTTTTATCTCTTATTACATTTACTACTTCTAGTACAGTTGCTTTAGACTTTTATTTCTATTTTTTAGTAATTGCTTTTTTTGCAGCCACCCTAACTAGACTCGGCCGCGCCTTACTGTGTCTAGGCAATTCTATATTGTAGCTCAAAAATATCATTTCCTTTGTTACACCAGTCTGCTCACACAGCATCTCTGACAGAACAGAGTGCAGGGAATCTTTAAAGTCTGCCAACTCATTACACTCCCAGGAAATATGTTCGCAGTTACCTCTTTCTTCCCCATCACATCTCCAACATTTGCTGGCTACCTCCAGGAAAAATTCTTTGGAGTCTACTTGAGGTATAAAATATCTATGTAAACACTTCCAAGGAAGGATCCTAAATCTTCTAGATTTTGTTGCATATTTCGGAGATGTACATATATCTGCCCATTGTCTCTTTGTGAATTGCTTATCAAATCTCTCTTCCTAATCCTTTCTAAGCTCCTCTGATTGATTCTTATAGTTGTCGTGCAGTATTTTATATGCTCTACTGATTATTCCTTTTTTAACGGCAGCTTCTGATCTGAAGTAGTTTACTTCATTTGGTCTTCAACCTGTGGGTGCCGCATCAAATTCACTAGCATCTGCTCCAAGCTCCTCCCCTTACCCATAATACACCTCCCCTATTTTCCAACCCCCAGATCTCATTTGCTGCGGCTTGCCTGAAGCATCATGATCTTCTGAGCTCAGAGTTAGTGAGTGGGTTATTTGTTTATTAAGTAGTCTTTGCTTAGTTTTTTAGTGTTAGCTGATTAGTGTAGGTTCCCTCTCCTCCTCCCCTCGCTGGTGCATCGTGTGTTAGGGTTTTCCTGTAGTTTTTTAGTGTTAGTTTGTTAGTGTGTTGCTTCCCCCTCAGTGTTCTGTGTGCCTTGGGTGTGCGGTGAGTGGGTCTGAGTGGGAAGTAGGTATTTTTGCTCTTTTTCCTTCTCTTGTGTGTGTGCTGTTTTCTTCTGCAAAGACATGGCTGACCCCAAGCCTATCTTCAAGAGGTGCACTGTGTGTGGCCACAAATTGTCATCAGCCAATGGCCGCACTCTTTGCGTTATGTGCTTGGCTGTAGCACATTTGAGTACTGACTGTACCGTTTGCACGGGTTTTAACCCACGCGCTATTAAGGATAGAAAGGCTAAGTTGGCCCTGAAAGGCCTTCTGCCTGCTACTGAGGCAGCTGCCTCTTCCACTGCTTCAGTCACAGTGGCTGCCTCTCCTTCCCCCCAGGCTGGGACTCAACCTCCCATTTCTAAGCCTGTGGAAGTGGAGCGTAGAAGGGACAGAGAGAAGGAGAGAGAGAATAAACCAGGGAAACGCAAGAGGTCCTCAGACCTTTCTTCTACTCCCTCCAAAAGTCTGGCTAGGATCCGTGACTCCCCTCGGCTCCGATCTCCGAGATTTTCCCCGGAGCCGGAGGAGACATGACCACCATCTAGGGCCTTGGTTCCTCGACCTGACAGGTCGGAGTCCGTGGCCTCGTCGAGATCCACCCAAAGCTTATCTGAAGTTGACATGGATAAACTGATGAGATTCATTCATACTCCAATCCAGATGGGAGTCTTGCCAACCTCCTCTCCCTCTGAAGGAGGGAGCTCGCTTCCTTTCTTCACACCAATTTCTCCTTCTCCAATCCATCCACCAGGTTCGGAGTACTTGGATCCGAGGATGGCTTTAGTCAGGGTGTTGGCGCTGACAATACCTGTCTCCTCGATGCCAGCAGCTGCCTGGAGCATGTCGGATCTGACCAGTTCGGATCAGAGTGGCTCTCTGAGCCGGAGCCTCGGTGTTGGATCCGAGGGAGTGGAACTTTTTCCATCGGCTCCGATGTTGTTGGGCCAAGTCCCCCCCAGAGCTCTGTCCACTTCAGGCCTGGCTCTGATGAGAGTGGTTTCCTTAATGGTGCCCCACGAGGCTCATTCTCCCTCATTGTTCGACATGGTAGAAAGGGTTCTCCCCCACTGGATCGAGACCCTTGACTGTTTCCTCGGCCTCCACCCCGACTCCCTCGACTCTGTCTACGAATCCCATCATTTTACCAGAGGGACAGCCCATGCTCGAGGAACCTCAGGTGGTTCCTCCTGAGGAATAAGTGGTTTGCGAGTTCCCCCCGGAGAGCCCCACCAGAGACATGCCTCTCAAGCATATGTGTAAGAGGAGGCACTTGGACTCCCCTAAGTCCCTCAGATCGGGCATCTACTCCAGATTATTTTTGGTGCCAAAGAAAACGGGGGACTTAAGGCCCATTCTGGACCTATCTACCCTGAACCTGTCAGTTGCCAAAGAAAAATTCTGGATGGTCACATTACAGTCCATTATGCCGTACCTGCAAGAGAGCAACTGGTTGTACACTTTAGACCTCCAGGATGCCTACTATCACATAAAGATGCACAGGAAGCTCCAGGAGGTTCCACCGCTTCCGACTAGGAATCTATCATTACCAATTTCGAGCCCTACCCTTTGGTCTCACCACAGCCCCCAGGGTGTTCACCAAAGTGATGGCGGTAGTAGCGTCTCACCTGAGGCTTCAGGGGAATCATGTCTCCCCTTACCTGGACGATTGGCTCCTCACAGCTCCCACCAGGCATGTACTTTTTCAAACCAGGGATTATTTCTTAAAGTTTGCACTTCACTTGGGGATTACTATCAACGCATCCAAATCACTTCTAAATCTTGCCCAGGTGATAGACTACGTTGGGCCATGGATAGACACACTACAGTGCAAAATCTTCCTGACCACGGAGAGTGTGTGAAACCTGAGGATGCATTTTTCCCTGATCTACCATTCACATCTTCCCTTGGGAGAATTGGTGTTGAGGGCTCTAGGTTCTATGGCAGCGACCATAACGCTTCTTCCATGCGCCCGGTTAAACATGCGTGTACTACAGTGGACTCGAGCGGTGCAATGGTCCCTGTTGGATCTTACATTATCTTATCCAATACACCTCAGTCGAGTCTGCAGGTTGTCCTTTCTGTGGTGGATATGTACTCTCTGGAAGTCTTGGAGGGACGACCTTTTATTCCAGCCCCTGTCCAAGCCACCCAACTTGGGTGGGGGGGGGCATTGTTTGGGCAGGACAGTCCAAGGCCTGTGGTCCCCTGTCGAGACCAGTTTGCATATAAACGTTCTGGATATGAGGGCGGTCCTGTTGGCGTTGCAGGCCCTTCATGCTTTTCTTCCTCTGGGAACCATTGCAATTCAATCAGACAACATGTCAGTGGTTTGGTATGTCAACAAACAGGGAGGGACTAGATCTTATCCCCTTTCTCACGAGGCCATGAGAGTTTGGGAATGGGCGATCTCTAGCGGTCGCTTTCTCATAGCAACACATACTCCAGGTTGGTCCAACAGCCTAGTGGACAGGTTAAGTCGGATTATACTGATGCCTTATGAGTGGTCTCTGAATCGTTCAGTAGCGGAGCAGATCTTTCTGGAGTGGGGTCAACCTTGCTGTGATATCTTCGCATCCCCTTTCAACCTGAAGTGCAGTGACAACTTCGCTCTGAACCCCCAGCCGGGGGAGTCCCCCAGAGAGGCTCTAGGCCATGCTTGGTCTTCTGTATGCTTACCCTCCAGTACCTCTTATTCCGAGGTTTCTACAGAAAGCTTGTTGACTGGGGAGCAAAGTAATCCTCATTGCCCTATATTTGCCTCGCCTGGTATGGTTTCCCTTCCTTTGGTTTTATCTTCTGGCTCCATCTTGGATCCCTTTCAGGATCTTATTTCACACCCCTTGGGGGTTCCTCATCCAAGCCTGGACAGTTTGAAGCTCACGGCTTGGCTGCTCCAGTTCCCCTGATTGCTAGGACTCCTGGATTATCCTCTTCAGTCAGGTCTATTCTGGTGGCAGCTCATAAGTCTTCCACCAGGAAGATTTACCGCAGCAAATGGAAACATTTTTCCTTTTGGACTTCTCAAAGAAGTTTAGATCCTTTCACAGCTCCTATTTCTGCCATTCTCGACTTCCTAGCCAATATTTTTCAACAAGGAGCAAGCTCTTCTACTATCAAAGTTCAATTGGCTGCCATTTCTCATTTTCTTTTGGGTGAGAATTCTGCCTCTCTGGCCTCTTCCAGACTGTGTAAAGCCTTTATTAAAGATACTTTCCTATTACATCCCCCGGTCAAGGATCCTTTTCCCCCTTGGGACCTTACTATGGTTCTTCACGCTTTAGTTGCTCCGCCATTTGAACCTGCTGCAACCACAGATCTTAAGTTTTTGTCTTGGAAAACAGCATTTCTAGTTGCTATCACCTCTCCTAAAAGGCTTTCAGAACTGCAAGCTTTGTCTATTAAAGTTCCATATATGATTTTCTATAAAGATAGGGTTTCCCTTCAGACCAATCCATCCTTTCTTCCCAAGGTTGCATCACAAGTTAACATTAATCAGACCATTAACTTACCTGTTTTCTTTCCAAATTTTGCTAATAAAATGGAATTCAGACTCCACTTATTTGATGTTCATAGACGTTTATGATATTATTTACGCAGGACTAAAACCTTTCGTAAATCTGATCAAATGATTGTGTCCTTCTCTAAACCCTTTTTGGGTAAACCTATCTCCAAGGTCACTATAGCTAGGTGGATTTCTTTGTGCATCCTTCAGGTCTATAAGGATAAAGGTTTGTCTCCTCCGAGTCAGGTGAAAGCTCATTCAACTAGGTCAATGACTACTTCTGTGGCCTTTTGGTCTAGAGTCTCACTGGATGATATTTCGTCTGCAGCTACTTGGTCCTCATCTCATACATTTCTCTCTCACTGCAAATTGGATTTGACTTCTAGATAGAGAGCATCCTTTGGTTCTGCGGTGCTTTGGAATATCCTTTTATGAGGGCCACCCAGGATTTTAGTAGCTGGGGACGCTGTCCCACTGGCTGAACACCAAGTGAAGTGAACTACTTTAGATAAAGAAGTTATGTACTTACAATGGTAAGTAGTTGTACTTCATTTGTCTTCAACCGTCCCTCCCTCCTTCCCCTGGACCTTGGCATATGATCAGCCTACGGGCTGCAGTATAGGTCACAAGTATTTTTTCAGTTCGGGTTGTCAGTATAAGGTTCAGCAAACTTGATCTGGGGATGGAAGGCAGTGGAGGTGTATTATGGGTAAGGGGAGGAGTTTGGAGCTTGGAGCAGATGCTAGTAAAAATTGCCGGCTCGGATCCGATACGGATCCGTAACCCATAGGGTGAAGACAAATAAAGTACAACTAATTAGATGGAACGTTATGGTGAGTACATAACTTCTTTTTGTGTTACATTATGAAAGACAGCAATTATACAGAATATTATATTCTCCTTAAGGATCTGCATCCCAAATCCCAGTCTTTCTTTGTTTCTTGAGCTTCTCCCCTGTATCATCATCATCATCGCTTTCCACTTAAAATTATAGATGTTGTTCTGTTTCACTGTTGCAGTCATCACGCTTGGGTTATCCTGCTAGGGGTAGCCCTCAGTCGACCTGAATCCCAGAGGCTTAGTATTTCTGTGTTGGTTGCGGTCGCTCCAGGACTGACGTCAGGTCATCAGTGGCATAAAATCAGGCAGCCGACGCCATTACATCAGTCTTTCTTGCCGAGGAGCCCGAAGCAGAAGCAGTTCGCACGAGTGCCGGTCGGCTGCTACCCGAGTTTTAATTTCTGAATTGAAGTTGAAGTCTTCTAAAGCGAAGTACCCCCGTTGAGGATCCTTTTTTATTGTACTAACCGATGTCAGAAAAAGTTAACAATTGTCTCACCTGTGGAAAACAAATACCACACCGAGACTTCCATTTTTACTGGGTCACCTGTTTAGGCCCAGATCACGACGTCCCTTGCTGTCGCTTTTGTGCTTTTTTCAACGCCAGAGCTATATGTTGTCTGGACCTTATTGTAGCTAAATATTTTTGCTCTCAGTCCTCTTATTTCAGTATGGCTTTGGTAAGCCATCCAGCTACCAATCTTCTGAAAAAACATAAGGATAAAGACAGAGACAGACCGCACAGGTCCAAAACTGCCGGCACTTCTGTTAAGCTAGTAGTCAGTTCTCTGGTCCTCAGTGAAGCGCTTTCGCAGCCCCTGATGCCCGCTATTGTGGATTCACAGGCCGCTACCGAGACCCGTTCAGAGTCCGGAATGCCGTGAGACTCTTCTTCAACTAAGGATCCTGTGGATGTCTCTACCTTGGATGGATTTGGAGACGCTGAGCAGGCACTGGCTTCCGAGGAAATGTTTTGCACTGCCTATACTCTACGTAAACCGAGGACTTCTTTCACGTCTTTAGTTCTTTCTAAAACTACCGAGTTTCTAAGGCCCAGGGTACGAGCTTCGCCTAAAAAAAAAACACGACCCAAGCACAGGCACCTGCTTCCATGCCTCAATCTCAAATGCCTAAAATGGCAGAAAACCTTATTATGCTTATTAGGGGAAGCCAGGCTTACCCCTTCCAAAAGAAAGAGACTTGTCCCCAGTAGTTTTATCTGAACAGGAGTACGATGACTCTGAGGTTTCTGAATATAAAGACATGCAACCCTTTTCTGCTTATGTGGATTCTGATGCAGAGGAATCCATTCCTTCTGCCTCTCCTCCCAAGGATTTTTCATTTTGTGAAACCTTACATACTTTAAGGGAGCATTTCCAATGGGAATGTCAGGACTATCCTCAGTCAAAAAAGAGACTCTGGGAATTCTTAGATTTACCACAGCACAGACCTTTAGCCATTCCTCCTGTCCTGGATGTTGTTGATGTTTTTTTGAATCCTGACACTTTTCCTCCTGCTCCCAGGAAACCTGACCGGTACTACAGAGTCCCTGACTCTCACAAATTCCTTTTCAAAAATCCTACTGCTGACCCAGAAGTCATCTCCCAAGGACCTAAAGGAATTAAAGCAACCTCAGCTAAGAATCCCACCCCCTCAGACAGGGATTCCCGAGCTTTAGACAGCTGGGGTAAAAAAGTGTACACCTCTGCAACTCTTGCTATTAGAGCACTAAATTATCAGTTCCACATGCTGAAATATCAGCAGCATACCATGGAACTCCTTAAACAAAAAATATCTTCCTTTCCTACTTGTGCAGAAAATAAAGAATTACAAGAGCTTATGCATTCTGCAAGCCAAATTACTAAGCATACATTGCAATGTGACTTTGACGCCCTAGAAGCATCTTGCAGGCAGCAGTCACTGGTTCTGTCCTTTAGAAGGCATGCTTGGCTTAAGGAAAGACCTTGCCAGACAATGTCAAGTCAAAATTATTGGACGCACCATTGACCAAAGACAATTTGTTTGTCACCAAGGCAGAAGAGGTCTTCAAAAGGATTGAAGAAAAAGCTAAGTCTATGCAGACAGTTAGACTTTTTACAGATCCATCCTCTGAGATTCAGTAGGCATTGCCCCTCCATGTATGGTTCCTTTCTGGCCCCCTCCAGGCCAACTCAGTCCAGATCCAGGGGAAACAGACCCCACAGACAGCAGTCCCAGGGAATGCAGAGATCTAAGCAATGGAGTTCCTCCTCTTCAAAAATAGGGAGTGCTAAGCCACCCCCTTATGGTAAGAACTCACAATAAATTTATGCCTCCACCCCTTACCTCTGCCCACCTGCTTGTGTGCCCCTAGGAGGAAAACACTCCTTCCATGCAAACAACTGGGCCTCTATTACCAACGCCCAGTGGGTCCTCAACATAGTGTCCCAGGGATACAGATTTTATTCCCACACTCTGCCAACCCCAAAAGGGTTCCCAGATCTTTCTCCAACCTCATGGGCAGAGGCCAAAAAGCAAGTCCTTTGCCTGCTCTCCATGAGGGCAATACAGCACGTTTCTGCAGACCAGATAGGCCAAGGTTTCTATTCCAGACTCGTCTTGGTACCCAGAAAAGAGGGAACCTGGCACCCAATCCTCGATCTATCCATTCTAAACACCTTTCTGGTGATACCAAAATTCAAAATGCTTACCCTCCAGCAGCAGCTTCCTTTGCTTTCCAAAGATGCTTGGTTAGCCACCCTAGACCTAAAAGAGGCCTACCTACACATCCCATTTAGGGAATCTTGCAGGAAATATCTATGTTTCAGGGCAGGATCTATGCACTTTCAGTTCTAGGCGCTTCCCTTTGGCTTATGTACTGCTCCCAGAGTTTTCACAAAATGCCTGGCTCCAGCCATTGGTTTTTGCAGACAAAGAAACATTCAGATTTACCCCTACTTAGACAATTGCCTGATTCAGGCAGACAGGAAAAGCTATTACAGCACCTGACCTTTGTAAAGGACCTACTGACCTCCCTGGGTTATGCTGTCTACAAGAAGAAATCAAAACTAGTCTGCACACAAAAAATTGTATTCCTTGGAGCAAACCTAGACACAGCATCCCAGATGGCATTTCTTACTCCAGAAAAAACAGCCTACCTGACAGGCTACTTCTCTCAACTAGCCACGAGAACCCAGTTATCCACAAGGAAAATCCTGCAAGCTCTAGGGTTCATGGTCTCCTGCATTCTACTCATTCCATATGCCAGACTGCATATGAGGAAACTACAGTGGTACTGAAAAAGCCTTTGGTGTCAACACTCTCAAGACCTGGAAACTATCATACCTATGATACCCTGTTTAAGGAAAGATTTTCTTTGGTGGGCAGCAGCCTGCAACCACAACAAGGGACTTCCCTTCTCACAACCCCACACCACCCAGACCCTCACCATAGACTCATCAGACTATGCCTGGGGTGCACACCTGGATGGCAGGTGCATTCAGGGCCATTGGAGACCAAATCAAATATGTCTGCACATCAAACAAAAAGAGATGTTAGCTGTTCAGCACGTCCTGACCGCTTTCAGACCCCTACTCTTCCCGGGGTTTCTAGTGATCAAAACAGACAACACCACAATGATGTGGTGTATCAACAATCAGGGCGTGACTCATTCTTTTCCTCTTTTCAGGCTCGCCATGACCCTTTGGCACACGGCCTCAGCCATCCAAATACACCTGCTAGCACAGTTCCTGTCACTCTGGCAGACAACTTAAGCAGAAACCTGCTAGACCCACACGAGTGGCAGCTAGACCACAGAACCTTCATCCTTGTAACCCAGAAATGGGGCACCCCAAAGGTGGACCTCTTTGTCTCCCACTCCAATCATCAGCTCAGCAAATTCTGCACCAGGGAACCTCACAGCAAGGCCTGGAAAGTGGATGCTTTATCCTTCCAAAGGGTAAACCTCTCCGTCTATGCATTTCCCCCTCTACCACTCATTTCAAGGGTACTGCTCAAATAAGGGAGGGAAAAACCAAGGGCAATCTTGATTGCCCCAGACTGCCCACTCCAGTACTTGTACCCACTGTTGCACAACCTGTCACCCCTGCCACCATGGCACCTACCTCAGATCCCAACACTTCTGACCCAGAAGAATGGAGAATGTATGCATCCACAATTGCAGACCCTGAACCTGGCAGCCTAGCTTATTCCCTGACCTCTCCTCAAGCTGCCATCCTAAACAAATAAGTCCTGGATGTTACACGTGAGGCCAGATGCCCCAGCACTAGAAAATCTTATGCTGACAACTGGAAAAGGTTTTGCACCTGGATCCAGGCTAAGGGAGCCGAAATAGCACATCCCTTCCTACCTCTCATCCTGGATTACTTAGCAGACCCACTACACAGGGTCTATCCTTTTCTTCTATTAAAATTCATACCTCTGCCATCTCTGCTTGTTACAGCACAGAGCCACCTCTCTTCTCACTCCCTCTCATCAAACAGTTCCTAAGAGGGGCTAACAACTTTAGGCCACCCAGAAGAGCTCCTACCCCAGCTTGGGAGTTTAACTTTGTGTTGGAAAAGCTCACCCCCCCCCCTTTGAGCCTGCAGCTTCAGCAGAGGTAAAATTCCTCTCTTGGAAAACGGCCTTGCTTCTGGCCATCACTTCAGCTAGAAGAGTTTCAGAGCTACAAGCACTCATGACTGTAGAGCCCTTCATGATTTTCCATGTTGAAAGGGTCTCCCTTAGGATTAACCCATCCTTCATACCTAAAGTGGTGTCCAGTGTGGCTCTAAACCAATCCATTCACTTGCCCACCTTTCCCTAACCCACAAAACAAGGGGGAAAAGATTCTGAACTCTCTAGATGTGCACAGACAGCTCAGATTCTATCTGGATAGAACTAAATCTTTTAGAAAAACTGACCAACTGCTAGTCAGCTTTGCAGCAGGGGTAGAGGGCAAGGCCATATCCAAAAAACAGTCTCCAAATGGATAGCACACTGCATCCATTTCTGCTACAAACAGCATGGGAAATCGGCCCCAAAGGGGGTCAGGACTCATTCCACCAGGGCAACCTCCACCTCTGCAGCTTTTCTCAGAGGGGTCCCCACCAGGGACATCCTGGAGGCTGCAACATGGACTTCTGTTCATACCTTCACCAAGCATTACCACTTGCCTATCTTCTCCAAATCCAGGGCAGGCTTTGCCACCGCAGTCTTGCGGGGCATCCTAGCCAGCCCCCAGTCTTGACTGTCTCTACCCTTTTCTTCAGCTTTGGGCATCAACCCAAGTGTGATGACTGCAACAGTGAAATATGAAGAACATAGTACAATTGTGTACACTTACCATAAATGTAGATGTTCGATTGTATTCAGTGTTGCAGTCCTGGTTTCCCACCCTCCATCCCCCTTGTCTCTCACTCTCTCTCTCTCTCTCTCCTTACAGGGAATTTTTAGTATTTACTTTCTACTGGTATTCTTCCACCATAACCTAGCTTCCTATTTGGGGGCTCCTGACAGTTGGGGCAAGAAAAACTGATGTAATGGCATCGGCTGCCTGATTTTATACCACTGGTGACCTAATGTCAGTCCTGGAGTGACAGCAACAGACACAGAAATACTAAGCCTCTGGTATTTGGGCCGACTGAGGGCTCCCCTTGGCAGGATAACCCAAGTGTGATGACTGCAACCGTGAATACACTCGAACATATACATTTATGGCAAGTGTACACAACTGTACTTTTTCTGTTTTTACTATGTATGAGTCGTAACTGTGTTGCTCTAAAATACTCCATCAAATTGAGTAACCCTATCTGCCTTGTTCTATTCGAAGAATCTGCTTATCCCATATACCCTTGACCTCCCCCCCCCCCTCCCAGATAAAATCCTTCAGCTGTTTTGTAATTGCTATCCACAATTTCTCTTCTGGTTGGTAGGAATTTGCCTGACCTGTGTATAAAACTAAATGGACTAAAAACATTTTAACTGCTTGTATCTTACTGTCCATATCTATATAACAAAGCTTCCAGATGTTCTTCGTGTTTCACTGTTGCATTCATTGCATTTGGGTTATCTGCCTGCAGATAGCCCTGAGCCGGACTGAATACCAGAGTCTTGGATTCCTGCGTCGGATTCTGTCTCTTCTTCCATGACATCAGGTCATCAGGGGTATAAAACATGCAGCCGACACCATTACATCAGGCTTTCTTGCCGCGTGGTGCCTGAAGCAGTTCGTAAGTGACGGTCGGCTGACTCCTGAAGTTTTCGTTTTCGAGTTTCAGAACCGAAGTCTTCAAAAAAAGCTAAGTGCCCCATTGGGGATTCCTTTTTTCCTTGCTCTTAACCGATGCCAGTTAAAGTTGACAATTGTCTTACCTGTGGAAAGCAAATACCTCATAAAGATTTTCATTCGTACTGCATTCCTTGCTTAGGCCCAGACCACGACATCCCTCGCTATTGGTTTTGTGCTTTATTCATCCCTCGAACTATTCGTCGTTGATCTATTTTTGCAGCAAATTATTTTGCTACTCTGTATAACTATTCAGAAATGGCTTCAGTAAGCCATCCGACTACCGATATTCCAAAAAAAGTAAGGATAAAGACAGAGACATACGGCATAGGTCCAAAACTGCCGATGAGGCTTCCGTTAAGCTAGTCGCCAGTTCGCCGGTACTCAGTGAGTTGCTTTCCCAGCCCCTGATACCCGCTACTTCAGATTTGCAGGCCTCTGCTGCTGAGACCCGGTATGCCGCAAGATGCTTCTTCGACTATGGAATCTGCGGACGTCTCTACCTTGGATGGGTCCGAAGCCGCTATGCAGGCACCGGCTTCTTAGGGTGTATTCAGGCCTACAGACTTGCATTTTAAACCAACGCTATCTTCTTCATCCAGGCCTAAAGCTTGACCCACACCTAGAAAACCGACTTCCAAACCCCATGGTCAGGCCCATATGCCTAAAAAGAAACAAATGCTTAGAATGGCTGAAGACCTTATTGCTTTTAATTAGGGGAAGCCAGCCTTCCCCCCTCTAAGAGACTTGGAACTGATTTTCCTTCTGATTCTTCTGATCAGGATTTTGATATTTCTGTTTCTTCTGATTACCAGGATTTGTCCTCATTTACCTATGAGGATTCGGATGCAGAGGATTCCATTCCCTCTGCTTCCCCTCCAAAAGATTTTTCTTTTGGTGAAACATTGCACACTCTTAGGAGCATGTACGCTGGGAAAGCCAGGATTAATATGACTCCAAAAAGAGGCTTAAGGAATTCTTACTCTTTCATCAAAACAGGTCTTTACATTGTAGATGATGCTTTCTTGGAATCTAGTCTGTCCCCAGACACTTTACCTCCAGCTACCAGAAAACTTGACAGGTGTTAGAGTACCTGACTCTCACAAGTTCATCTTCAAGAATCCTACTGCGGATCCAGAGACCATTTCCCAAGGTCGAAGGGGCATTAAGGCTACTGCTGCCAAAAATCCTACCCCTTCTAATAGAGATTCTAGAGCCTTGGACAGATGGGCTAAGAGGGTATACACTTCTGCTACTTTGGCCATTAGGGCTTTAAATTAACAGTTTCATATGTTAAAGTACCAGCAGCATATTATGGGACTACTTAAATGGAAAATGATGTTGATTCCCGACTGTGCTGAACACACAGAATTACAGAATTTAATGCATTTTGCTGAACAAGCTGGGAAACATACTTTGCAATGTGGTTTTGATTCTTTAGAAGCATCTTGCAGGGCTGCTGTCACTGGGTCTGTACTTAGAAGACATGCTTGGCTTAAGGAGCAAAACCTGCCAGATCATGTTAAAGCTAAATTACTGGATGCTCCCTTGAACCAAGACCGCCTGTTTGGCAACAAAGCAGAAGTCGTCCTCAAAAAGCTGGAGTAAAAAGCTAAATCTATGCAAACTGTTAAAAGATTTTTTGCAAAGTACAGCCTCCCAGATTTAGTAGGCATTGGCCTTCAAAGAATTGTTCCTTTCCAGCCTCTTCCAGGCCTTCTCAGTCCAAACCTAGGAACAGCAAACCACCTAGGTTACAGTCTCAGTGCTCACAGGCCTAAGCAGCGGGGTCTCCCACTTCCAAAGCAGGGAGTAGTAAGACACCCCCTATGGAAAAATGGCACAATGACTTAATCTTAACACTTCCAAGCCCTGCTCAGCTGCCTGCTCCCTTAGAAGGAAAGCTTGCCCTGCATGCAAAAAACTGGGAACTCATTACCCAGGACAAATGGGTTTTGAATATAGTTTCCCAAGGATACAGATTCCACTTCCCCACCCTACCAACCTCAAACGGTTGGTCAGACCTAACCCCAAATCAGTGGGCAGAGGCTCAACAGCAGGTTCTCTCTCTTCTAAGTATCAGGGCTATTCAGCCTGTCCCAGCAGAAGAAAGGGGACAAGGTTTTTATTCAAGACTTTTCTTGCTACCAAGAAAAGACAACTCCTGGCGTCCTATCCTGGACCTCTCTATTCTAAACAGTTTTTTGGTAATCCCAAAATTCAAGATGCTAACACTTCAACAGCTGCTTCCTGTAATAGGCAAAGATGCCTGGTTGGAAAACTTAGACTTTAAGGAAGCTTTCCTGCACATTCCAGTAAGGGAATCTTGCAGGAAATACCTATGCTTCAGGGCAGGCTCCATGCACTTTCACTTCTTTGCACTTTCCTGTGGCTTATCTGCTGCGCCCAGGGTATTCACAAAATGTCTAGCTCCAGCCATTGCATTTTGCAGGCAGAGAAATATGCAAATATACCCATACTTGGACGATTGTCTGATTCAGGCAGAAAGCCAGGAATTGCTATTAAAACATCTGGCATTCATAAAGAAACTTTTAAACTCACTGGGCAAAAAAGAAATCTCACCTAGTACCTTGCCAACAAATTGTATTCCTGGGAGAAAGCTTGAATACAATTTCCCAGATGGCTTTCCTCACTCCAGGGAAACAAGTTTATTTGACAACCTACTTCAAAGTACTGGCCACAAAGACCCAGCTATCTGCAAGGAAAATTCTGCAAGCCCTGGGGTTCATGGCCTCTTGCATTCTACTAATTTCGTATGCAAGACTGCATATGAAGAAATTGCAACGGTATCTAAAAAGCCTATGGTGTCAACATTCTCAGGACCTGGAATCAATGATTCTTATCATTCCTTGTATAAAGACAGAGTTCCTTTGGTGGGCAGAGGCCTGCTACCACAACAAGGGGCTCCATTTCACTCTATCCCCTGCCACCCAAACCATAACAGACGCATCAGACTCTGCATGGGGGGCTCACTTGGGCAGTGCATTCAGGGCAAATGGAACCCAAGTCAGATGCACCTGCATATCAACCAAAAAGAAATGTTAGCTGTACAGAATTCCCTGACAGCCTTCAAAGACCACATCCTTCCATGACAATTATTGGTAAAGACAGACAACACCACAGTTATGTACCCTCTCTGCAGACTAGCCATGGCTCTGTGGAACACAGCCTTGAGCTACCAAGTGCACCTAAAAGCTCAATTTCTGCCAGGCAAGCTAAATTCCCTGGCAGATGACCTAAGCAGAAATCTCATGGACCCACACGAATGGAAACTGGAACCAATAATATTCAACCTCTTGAGGAGCAGATGGGGGGACTCCAGCGATAGACCTTTTTGCCTCCCCTCAGAACTACCAATTGGACAAATTCTGCACAGGTACTCCCCACAGTCAAGCTTGGAAAGTGGATGCCCTTTCCTTTACCTGGGAAAGCCTCTTGTTTTTATGCCTTTTCCCCCTCTGCCTCTCCTCTCGAAGGTTCTGTTAAAGATCAAACAGGACAAGCCAAGGACAATACTGATTGCACCAGACTGACCACGCCAGCATTGGCACCCCGTTTTGCGCAGTGATATACTGCTGGAGCCATGGCACCTACCTCAGACCCCTTCCCTGTTTTCCCAGCAGGCGAGCCAGATTCTGCACCCTTAGCTTCAAACCCTGAACCTTGCAGCCTGGCTTAATTCCTTGAGCTGTTCAATAGCATCCCTCAATAAGCAGGTGCTAGATGTCATTCTGGAAGCAAGGAGGCCATGTACTAGAAAATCTTATGCTGATAAGTACAAAAGATACTGTTCCTGGAGCCAGACTCTGGGGATGGGCACAGCGGTGCCCAGCTTACCTCATTCCTGGAGCCAGACTCGGGGGAATGGGCACAGCAGTGCCCAGCTTACCTTATATTCTTCAATACTTAACAGAAATGCTCCACAAGGGCCTATCCTTCTCATCAATTAAAATGCATGCCTCTGCCATTTCAGCACATTACAATCCTGAACCACCCCTCTTCTCTCACCCCCCTGCTAAAGCAATTCCTCAGAGGGGCCAAAAATTTAAGACCCCCCCCCACAGGCGAGCCCCTACTCCAGCCTGTGACCTTAATTTTGTATTGGAAAAGCTCACTCTCCCTCCATTTGAACCAGCTGCAACTGAGAAGTTGAAATTCCTTTCTTGGAAAAAAGTCTTCCTTCTAGCCATCACTTCAGCAAGAAGAGTGCCTGAATTACAGGCCCTCATGGCAGTGGAGCCCTTCATTATCTTCCATGCAGACAGGGTTTCCCTCAGGACCAACCCTTACTTTATGCCCAAGATGGTGTCTAGTATGGCCTTAAATCAGTCCATTCATTTGCCTACTTTTTTCCCCGAATCCACAAAACAAAGGAGAACGAATACTGCACTCTTTGTATGTGCACAGACAACTTGGATTTTATTTGGACAGGACTAAGCCTCAGAAAATCTGAACAGCTGCTAGTTGGCTTTGCTGCAGGGGCAGGGGGGAAGGCCACTTCAAAGGAAATCATTTCTAAATGGATAGCCCATTGCATTCATTTTTGCTATAAGCACCATGGAAAACCTACCCCACAGGGGATTAGATCACATTCCACCAGGGCTGCATCGACCTCTACAGCCTTCCTGAGAGGAGTCCCTACCAGGGTCATTCTAGAAGCTGCTACTTGGAGCTCTATACATACCTTCACCAAGCATTACCTTCACCAAGCATTACCACATGCCTATTTTTTTCTAAATCCAGAGCTGGTTTTGCCACTGCAGTCTTGCAGGGCTTAATAGCTGGTCTCCTAATGCTCTCTAACTTCCTCCTCCCTTCATTAGCTTTGGGAATCAACCCAAATTTAATGACTGCAACAGTGAAACACTAAGAACATAGTATAGTTGTGTACACTTACCATAAATGTAGATGTTCGAGTGTATTCACTGTTGCAGTCCTGGTTACCCTCCCTCCAGCCTCTGACTTCTCTTGGCTCTACCTTTCCTTCTTGTTTGGTGTATTTAAGCTTTCTAGTGTATTTGCTTTTTGGTGGAGGTTTAACATAACATATAATTGCTTCCCATTGTGGGGGCACCTGACATCCGGGGCAAGAAAAACTTATGTAATGGGTCGGCTGCATGTTTTATACTCCTGACGACCTGATGTCATGGAAGAAGATACAGTATCCGACGCAGGAATCCAAGACTCTGGTATTCAGGCTAGCTGAGGGCTACCTGCAGGCAGATAACCCAAATCTAATAACTGCAGCAGTGAATACACTCGAACATCTACATTTATGGTAAGTGTACACAACTGTACTTTTCTCAGTTTTTGTACTGTTTTTTGTTTAGTCTCCCCCCACATATCCTTAGCTGCCACAAGAGTAATTTTTAATCCATACTCCTAATTACTTTATTTTATCATGTCTCCATAAATATGGATATTGCTGGACTATCTTGATATTGCCTTTGTTTTAGCTTCATTAATTTTGTATGTTCCACAACACTGTAATGTCTCTCTCTGATTTTTGTCAGGTGTAAAATATCATCTGTAAACAGAGTCAACTTTTCTTGACTACCATACTAAGTTATATCCTTGAATTTCTGAGCCCCTTATTTTCTTTGCCAGTGGCTCTAAATATAATGCAGGCTACAAAGGGGAAGGAGGACATCTCTGCCTGGTTCCTCTAGTCAAGCAGAAATTATCAGCGGACACCCCACCCACTTTAATTTTGCCACTGATCCCTCCTATATACTCCTAATCAACCTTATAATTTTATCAAGGAAAACTGCTTCCATTGCCCTGCCTATGAAGTTCCAGTCTACTCTGTCAAATGCTTTCTCTGCATCAAGACCCACCAACAGTAGTGGTATTTTCTTACATTCTGCTTCCCTCTGGATCATCAGTTTCTGTTAATGTTATCAAATGTTTGTCTCCCTTCCAAAAAACACATCGATCCATATCTATCAGTTTTGGCATCGCTTTTGATATTTTTAGCCATTATAGACATAAGCATTTTATAATTATGGTTTAGTATTGGAATGGGCCTTTATGACTAGATCTGATGGATCTTTACCCTCTCTAGGTATTACAGCTACCACCACTTTCTTCCAGGACGATGGTACTTCTCCTTTTAAGATAGTGTTAAACAAAAACCTGTCTGATCTTTATCAGTTTTTTTTCTCTCCTAGCTTCCAAACTTCCACAGGGATACCATCTATTCCTGGGGACTTTCCTGTAGGTTAGTTATACATCACCATTTTTATCTCACCTCCTCCTATCCTAACTGTTAGTAATTGAGCCTCATCTTCCTCTAACCTTGGCATATTTAATTCTTCCATAAACATTTCCATTTGTTCCTTTTTTATTTCCATATTTCTCTACTTTATACAGACTTTGATAACATTTCTGAAATATTTCAGGTCTATATTAGAACACCGAACATTCAAAATTTCGAGTGTTCTAATATCAAACCCTATGAATCGAAAATTTAAAACATCGAACATTCAGAACAGCAAATTTTTTCATAGGGAAAAAATTTGCTGTTCCAAAACACATACACACAAACAATTAGGACACCAAACAAACAGCAATCCACACACATACACCTAAACTCTTACACCTAACCCTACCCAAACCCTAAACCTAAGGTCTGTCACTATCGCACAGTCACCTCACCTGCGCCTTAACCCTCATGTCCACATGATACTCTTACCTGAACCCACTCCATAACTTTCCACATGCAGCTGAAAAATACCGGCAACAGAAATGGACAACTGAATTCTTTCCCTAGGAAAAAATTTGTTTTTCTGTTTCTTCAATATTTTCAGTGTTCGCTGAAAACGGGTCGATATTAGAACACTCGAAATTTTGAACGTTTGGTGTTCTAATATAGACCCAATATTTCTAATACTTATACAGGATCTCTTGTTATCTTCCTTTGTTATAGGCTCCCTAAGCTTGGTGATAGCCCTTTGTTGCCTGAGTCGGTGTGCTAAAAGTTTTTGTGCTCTAGAGTTATCAAAAAAAAAAAAAAAGTTGCTTGACAGCAATCTTTATAAACTCATGCATATTATTGAGGTAATCCCTTATCTTCTGCTTAACGTTCTGCAGTTGCTCCTCCTCTTGTTCTGTGGTATTCCCCCTATTTTTCTATACTTTAACATTAGTCAGTCCCTCTAAATTTATTATTTCTTAACTGTATGTCCGTTTCCTTTATTCCCAACCTAGTTTTAAACTCCACTTTAATTTGATCCCACTCCCTAGCTATATTTTCAGAAGTGTATGTCTTTTCTAATAACGCCTGAATAATTTCCAAAACCATTTCCTCTTTTTTCATCAAGTAGGTGGGAAAGCACCAGTGTCTCATTTTTATTTCATTACCTTGTGTTTTTATTTCTGTTGTTATTGGCGCATGAGTATCATCAGTGGAGCTCCTCTTGCAATTAATATAAGTACTCCTCTTTTCCTTTGCCCCAGATAGTCTGCTGAATAACCATCCTGAAAACCTTTCATTGTCAAATTCACATTTAGTTCTTTCTAGGTGTGTCCTGTAGCATAGCAGTGTGCACTCCACATTTTAAATATAGTTCACTACTCTTTCATTTTTGTTTTTATCTGAGAGACCATTCAGATTTAAAGACATTACAGAAAGCATCATTTTCTTATATAGTTATTGTTCCCACCTTTTAAATATAACTGCTTTTTTGTTAAATGTCTAGTTCCTACTTTTATTGTTACATGTATATTATTTGGCAGCTTGGTCTTTTTATACAGTTGTTTCTTGCCATAGCCGATTGAACCTATGTTGCATCTTACAAAACTTTTTCTTTTAGTGAAAGCCTTCAAACAGAAAAACAAACACCCCCAATACCCTCCTAAAACCTCTTGTCTTAATAATAATGCACAAAACTATCTACTTCTTCAAAATTTGGAGTTTTACTTTCTTAATAAGAACAAAAGTTGTAAACTGATAGCCATACAGATAGACTAGAGTTAACAAAAAATAGGTTATTCATGCTAAGACGCATAGTACAGCCTATGTTTTTTTTTCTTATCTTTATAGCTCTCCCAGCTGAGAAAACACTTGAATGCTTTCAGTAAACACTTTCTCTAAGCCATTTCTCTTGATTAGTCTGTCTTTTAGGGACAGGCAAACCAGACACAAAACTAATGATACATTGTTTAGAAGCAAAAAGCAGTATAATATTAAATATTATTTTTCATGTACTTTCAATTAAAACTTGTTGTTGGATAAAGCCAAGGGCCTTAACTCGGTCATTCCATATGCAAGCATGAGAAAAAGCACATAACATTTTCTTATGTCGTAGTCTCTTTACCAGACCCTTCCTCTTTCATTTTTTTTTATTGCAATGCCTACATATCTTAAAACTTAGAACAAGGAAAAAGAGAGAAGGGAGAAACCAAAAAAAAAACAAACAAACAAAAAAAAAAAAAAACAAAAGCACTGAGAAAATTTTACTACTTTTTCATGGCATGTAAAGAAAGTCATGCACCATTAAAATAGTACCATTAAGAACAAAATTGTTTTACTTGGTTAACTTTCTCCCTCCTCTCCCAAGTATTTTCCAGAGATTAATGAAATGAAGTTGAGCTAATGGTTTAAAGTCCCCTACAAATTTAACAAAGTCCATGAAAATCCAATATTTCCAAATCCTGTTGTTCTGCCATGTTTCACAAGTATAATTATTGCTTTGTAATCCCACATTTGTCTGTTTCCAAGTTACTGATTTTATTCCCAGAACATTAACATCCTGAAGCAGGGCATATGCTTTAAAGTCCTTTACAAGTTTAACAAAGTCCTAGGAAGTCCCATGTTTTCAAATTTTCTTTTTCTGTTTATTTATTTAACATTTATTTACCGAGAAAGTCCGAGTGGGACAGTACCAATTTTCAGTGAAGGCCTGGTTAGAAATGCACCAGATGCATGTCTTTGGAATGTGGGAGAAAACTGGAGCATCTGGAGTGGGCAATGACACAGACTTGCAGACTCTGCACAAAAGGCACCCCAGCCAGAATCCAACAGGAGAGAACCTTTTGCTGTGAGGCTGCAGCACTAACTACTTCACCACAGCGTCGCCAGTCATGTTTCATAAATATAATTCTTGCTTTATTGCCCCACATTTGTCATTTTCTAAGTTACTAGCTTTGTTCCTGTTCATCCCCATCTCCCAGATTCTGTCTGTATTTCATTTCCAGTGTATTCTCGAGTGTTGTAGGTGAGTCTTATGATCTGAAGTAGTTAACTTAATTTTATCTGCAACCTGTGGGTATACGGATCCGTATCAGATCCGAGCCGGCAACTTTTTTCTAGCATCTGCTCCAAGCTCCTCCCCTTACCCATAATGCCCTACCATCTCCAATCTTCCCTCAGATCTCGTTTGCTGCACCAGTAGTGTGCATCATGGTCTCCTTTGCTCTGAGCTCAGGGATAGTAAGTAGAAATTTTTTGCTAATATCTAGGTGTGCTTGACTATGATTTCCCTTCCTCCCCTTCTGTAGTTTTGTATTAAAAAAAATATTTTTTTTGTATAGAGTAGTAGTTAGGCCTGCCCTTCCCCTACCTGTGTGTGTGTGGTTTTTGGAAAGGTAGTGCTTGTACCTTGGAGTGCAGGTCTATGGCTGACCAGCCAAAGCCTGTGTTCAAAAAAATGTACAGAGTGTGGCCATAAGCTTTCCCCTGACGATGGTCACTCTCTGTGTGTGATATGCTTAGGAGTGGCACATTTGTGCACTCAATGTGCTGTATGTTCAGGTTTCAACTCTACGGCCCTTAGGGATTGTAAGGCCAAGTTAGTTGCCAAAGGCTTTCTCCCTGTTGCCATGCTGGAATCTGCCTCATTCGCTAGTGTACCACCCCAGACAGGGACTCAACCTCCCTCTTCGTCTGACGATGGGTCTTTAAAGAGCAGATCTTCAGTCAGTGCGTCTGACAAAGATAAGGAAAAAGAAAAAGACAAGGAAAAGGAAAGGCGCAGAGAAGAAAGGGAGAAAAAGAAGGACAGGCATCGTAAGAGATCCCCAGACAGGGAGCTCTTTCTCAGCCCCTCATCTAAGACCATGAGGCGTGTTTCTCCTCGACTCTGGTCTCATCGTTTCTCACTGAAGCCGTTGGAACATTCGGACCCGAAGCCCTCCACCCCACTGTGCAGACCAGCCAGATCCGAGTCGGTGGCCTCTTTGAGGTTGACTCTGAGCCAATCAAACATGGATATGGACAGGATGATGCCGGAGATTTATTCAGACCCAAATTCAGATGGGAGTGTTGCTAGGTCTCTCTCCCTCTGGAGGGGCGACCTCCATGCCTCTTTTCCACCCCATCTCTCCTTCCCCGATCCGTGCTTCGGGGCTCTTGGATACGAGGTTTTTCAGAGCTGGTAGCTCGGCGCCACGTTCCTCCAACCTCGACTCCGGGCTGTTACCTTGAGTTCGCTGAACCACTTGTTCGATCTGAGTGACTCTCGGAGCCACAGACAGGAGTTGGACCGGGAGGAATGGGATCTTCGACCTCACCTTTCTCGGATCCAATCCATTCCCTCGGACCTCAGGCTACCCTATCTTTGGCTCCGGTCCCCACTTCAGATCCGGGGAGGACTTCTCCCTCGGACTTTGAAGTGGTGGAGAGGGTTCTCTCCCAGAGATTGAGACCCCAGCCTATCCCCTCGGATACCACCCAGGCCCCCCTGGATTTGGCGATGACTCCCTTCATTCTGTCTCCGGGACAGCCCGTGCCAGAGGATCCCCAGGTCATTTTTCCCAAGGAAACCCCTGTGGCTCGCAGATCCTCTTCTGAAAGTCCCACTGAAGAGGGTCACCATAAGCGCAAGTGCAAAAGGAGGCACTTGGACTCCCCCGAGTCTCTCACTACTGACACTGACTTAAATGGAGAAGGTTCCCCCAGGTCACCTCCCGGAGACGTCTCCTTCAGAGAAATTATGGAGATCCTCCACCAGAGGGGAGGTTGGTCAGCCCCAAAACCTTCTGGGGATGAGTCTGTGTTCCTAGAGGCCTTTGGCACGGGCCCATCTACTTCCTGCGTGTCCCCACCAGCAGACCCCTTGGTAGACCTCATCACCACGAGGGCATGGAAGGAGCCCGACATGTAGAGCCCATCCCCAAATGCCCTGACAAGGTTTTACCCCCCCCCCTTCTGATAGACAACCCTGGACGAAAGGAGCCCCAGTTGATGCTATGTTGGTCGCAGCGACCACAAAGACAGAACTAGCACAGGGGAGTTCCTTAGTCCACTCTCCAGATACCGAGTCCAGGTCGGTGGATAGGTTTGGGAAGCGCGTATACTCCTCAGCGACTTTTTCTATCCGTGCGCTGAATTGTTTGGCACGTGATTCGGCTTCAGCGAGACCTTGCTTCGGAATTCGCTGAGTCGCCCCCAGAGTCTCTATCGCCACAGGACAGACAGCTGTTCTCGGCAAAAATGTCTACTCTGAAGTCAGTCTCAAACACATCTATATGGCTACTTTCCCATGCCACGGAAGGAGCAGCTAGGGCAGCTGGGACAGGCATAGCCATGAGGCATCATGCCTGGCTCAGATTGTGTCAGTTCGTGGACCCTTTCAAGTTGTTGTTTATCAACACTCCCTACGATGGTTCTTCCCTCTTTGGGAAGACAGTACGTGACACACCTGTCCAGAGCAAAAAGGACGGGAAGACTTTGTCTGCCATCGGAGTCCACTTCTCTAACCCTCAGCGGTCCTTCTCTAGGAATCAAAGAGGGCAGAAGAAGACGTGGTTCCGAAAAATCTCAGTTTTCCCTGGATTCTCAGGACAGCTATTCCCCCAGAGGCAAAGGGGGACAGGATCGACGCCGACCCAGAGGTAGAGGGGGTCCCAGGAATTTCGGGTCTAAGGAACTCTTCTCTGATAGACCCGGTCAGCAGCCCTGAGGGGTTGCCCGACTGTCCTACTCTGGAGGCAGTCGGGGGATGATTGTCCTTACACCCAGCGGCATGGGAGTCCATTACGACAGATTTCTGGGTTCTTCAGATAATATCCAGAAGTTACTCTATTCCTTTCGTTGCCCCTCCAAATATTACAAAACACCTCCCGGATGTTAGAGGTTTCAAAGCTGCTTCTCAAATGAGCCATCGAAAAGGTCCCTTCCGATCAGTCCGGATTAGGCGTCTACTCAAGGTTCTTTTTGGTGCCAAAAAAGATGGGGGACCTCAGGCCCATTCTAGACCTGTCAACATTAAAGTCATTAGCCAAACAGAAATTCCGGATGATCACCCTACAGTCCATTCTACCTTATCGCCGAGAGTGTGACTGGATGTGCTCATTAGACCTTCAGGATGCTTACCACCACATCAAAATACACAGAAGCTCCAGGAGGTTTCTGCGCTTCTGGCTGAGAGCCAGTCATTTTCAGTTCAGAG
>NC_056733.1:1600939852-1600957352 GCF_019279795.1 Protopterus annectens
GTGTTTGTGTGTGTGTCTATAGGTATTGTGTGTGTGTGTGTGTGTGTGTCTATAGGTATTGTGTGTGTGTGTGTGTGTCTATAGGTATTGTGTGTGTGTCTATAGGTATTGTGTGTGTGTGTGTGTGTGTCTATAGGTATTGTGTGTGTGTGTGTCTATAGGTATTGTGTGTGTGTGTGTGTGTGTGTCTATAGGTATTGTGTGTGTGTGTGTGTCTGTAGGTATTGTGTGTGTGTGTGTCTGTAGGTATTGTGTGTGTGTGTGTCTGTAGGTATTGTGTGTGTGTGTGTGTGTGTCTATAGGTATAGTGTGTGTGTGTCTATAGGTATAGTGTGTGTGTGTGTCTATAGGTATAGTGTGTGTGTGTGTCTATAGGTATAGTGTGTGTGTGTGTGTCTATAGGTATAGTGTGTGTGTGTGTGTGTGTGTGTGTGTGTGTGTGTGTGTCTATAGGTATAGTGTGTGTGTGTCTATAGGTATTGTGTGTGTGTGTGTCTATAGGTATAGTGTGTGTGTCTATAGGTATAGTGTGTGTGTCTATAGGTATAGTGTGTGTGTGTGTGTGTCTATAGGTATAGTGTGTGTGTGTCTATAGGTATATGTGTGTGTGTCTATAGGTATAGTGTGTGTGTGTGTGTGTGTGTGTGTGTGTGTGTGTGTGTGTGTGTGTGTGTCTATAGGTATTTATTATTTTATTTATTTATTTCAAGTTTGATTACCGGGGAAGTCCACTGGGCCAGAACTTGCCCATTTTTAGTGACGACCCGGGGAGAAAAGCTCCATAAGCAATGCGAGTACAATCTAAGTTATGTAATGTTGAAGGTAAAAAATACATGTATAAATACATTCATACATTTAGTAAAAAAGCAAATGCATACAGTATACCTCATAAACATCATTAAGGAAAGTAGATAAAACAGATTTTCAGTAGTTTCCCTTCAGAGCAGCAAGTTTCAACTGTCTGTAATATCGAGATCTGAGGTTATTTGATATTTACAATATTTACATACAAGAAGTAGAGAGAGAGAATTACTTAAACTGAGAAGTAGCTTAAGTTTGTTTTAGTAGCAATAGAAAAATAATAGTTCTAGGGTAGTGTGAAGTGAAAGAGTATAGAGGGTTCTATGGGTAGTTCTTCAAATTTAAGTGGGATGAAAGCAGGAACATTTATGTTTAGAAGACAGGAAAGAGAAAAGTTGGGTTTTGAAGGATTCTGAGTTAGATGTTGTTCTAAGTGAAGTTGGTAGAGAGTTCCATTTCCTGCCTAGAGAGTAGGAGAGATGGAGTTGGCTAGCAGGGCGTTTGGGTTTGTGGATAGAGATTACATTTTGGTGTTCAGATCTTGGAGATCTATTTAGGATGTACGGAGGAAGGATGTTTGTTAAGGCTGGGCATTTATCAGGGTAGAATATTAATTTGTGAGCATTGGTTAGTTGGAGATAGTCTAGGTGGTTTGTAGGGAAAGGCAATGGTGAGTAGAGGTTATAGATTTGGTTGCAAATTTAGAGATCTTATTATAGCAAATTTCGAGTTTAGAGGAGTTGGAAGAAGACAGGTTAGTTAGGAGTGGAGCTCCATATAGTAAAGATGGTAGAAGATAGGTAGTTGCTAAGGTATGCCTAGAGGAGTTGGAGAGAAAGCAGTTGTTCCTATAGAGCATACCTAGCTTTTGGTGGGTTTTCTTTATGTTTTGTTGTATGTGGTTATCAAATTTAAGGTGCTCATCTATGGTGATGCCAAGGATTTTTGCAGATGGGACCACCTCTATAGTAGAGTTGGTTTGGCTTAGGATTTTGAAAGCATTTTTGTCAAAAGTGAAAGCTCTGGAGGGAGGGAAAAGAAGAATTTTAGATTTATTAGAGTTGAGAGAGAGATGATTTTGGTGCATCCAGTTCTCAGTAGTGGAAAAAGCTATTTGGGTTTTTGTCAGTATTCAGGAAGGTTAGAGGCAGCACAGACTAAGGTAGAGTCATCAGCGTATTGGATAACTGTTGTGTCTGGGATGGCAGTGTGAAGGTCATTTATGAAGATGTTGAAAAGCATGGGTCCAAGGATGGACCCCTGGGGTACGCCAGTGGGTGTAGGTAAGAAGGAGGAGGTAGAGTTTTTCCATCTGACAGCTTGAGATCTGTCTGATAGCTGGAGAACCAGGATAGAGTATCAGGGGAGAGATGAAGGTTGACTAGATGAAAGAAAAGGTGTTTGTGAGAGATGGTGTCAAAGGCTTTAGAAAGATCTAGCAGTACAGTGGAAACTAGTAATCCAGAATCCCTGGCTTGATTGACTGTTTCTAAGAAGGATAATAAGGCAGTAATGGTGCTGTGTCCAGGGCGGAAGCCGTGTTGGGTGGGTGTTAGTAGGTGGTTCTGGGTTAAGAAAGGCATGAGTTGGTGGTGGACACATTTTTCTAGAATTTTTGATATAGGTGAGAGTAGGGCAATTGGGCGGAAGTTGGAGATTAGTATTTTTGCCTCCTTTATGAAGCGGTAGAATGTAGGCTGATCGCCAAAGAATAGGAACGTACGACTCTTTTAAAGATCTGTTAATTAAGATGCTGATAGGGAGAGCAATACCTTCAGCAGCACATTTAAGGAAGGAAAAGGGAATGTTGTCAGGGGCATTAGAGCATGGCTTTAGTTTTGATAAGAGCCTTTTTATAAATGTGGTTGAAACAGGTTTCAGCTGGAAATTGAGAGGACAGTTAAAAGGGTTGTTAGGTGTAAAGGAAAGAGAGTTGGATGTATTATGTTTGGAAAGGATTTAGTTAGATTAGATATAGATTCAGTAAAGAATTTGTTGAAGGGAGAGCTTAGTTCTGTGTCAGTTATACTAGGGTCAGGGCAGGGGTTATTCCTGGATCCTGGATGGAGAAGGGAATTAACTGATTTCCAGAATTGTTTTGGGTTCTTATTATGGTTGGACTGAAGTTTATTGTAGTAGTTTTTTTTTTGTCCAGGGTGATTAGTTTTTTTGCTTGGTTGCAGAGTTGGGTGTATTGGAGCAGGGATGAAGGCATTTTATTTTTCTGGTAGAGCTTCCAGGATTTGTCCCTTTGATGCATGATTTGTTTTGTTTCTTTGGATAGCCAAGGGGCAGAATTAGCTTTGACTCGTTTGTTTCTTGGTGGGGCTAGGGAGTTAAGAGTATTTAGGAAGATAGAGTTAAATTGCTCTACAGCATTGTCTAGGGGAAGAGTATTTAGGATCTGCCAGTTAGTATGTTTAAAAATGTTTGAGAAAATTGTGGGGTTGAAGTTGCTGAGATTACGAGTGTGGATGTAATGGTGTTGATATTGGGTGGAGTTAGCTGAGCGGTGTATGAAAGTGGGGAGATGGTCACTAAAGGTGTCGGGGATAGTGCCAGAAAGAATTATTTTGTTTGGATGAGGGACTAGGATCCAGTCAATGATGGGTCCTGGGGGATTGTTTTTGTTAGGACTGGTGGTTGAGTGGATTACTTGGGTGAAGTTGTAGAGGTTAATGAATTGGGAGGGGAAGGTGAGTTGATTTTATTCCAATCAATGTTAATGTCGCCTAGAATGTAGGTTTCGAATTTGATTTCTGTTGAGGCCCAGTAAAGAATATTTTCGAGGGTAGGGATGTTGTCACCTGGGGGTATGTATAGGGAGATAATGCAGATGTTCTTATGTTTATTTAGTCGTAGGAGACTAGCTGTTAGTTCAGCATTTTTGAATTGTGGATTTGGGATTTGTAAAGGGAGTAAGGAGAGGAGGTTAGAGAAGATTATTGCAGAGCCTCCACTTTTTTTTATTTAATCGGTCACTTCTGAGGATTTGGAAACCAGGAGGTAAGATTTCAGAGTCAGCAATATGCGGTTTTAGCCAGGTTTCAGAGATGGCTTAGATGTCAGGTTGGTTGTGGCAAATCCAAGCTTGTAGTTGGTGTATTTTGTTATTGAGGCTCTGAGCATTGATAGTGAAGAACTTGAGGGAGTTAGAAGAGGAGGCGGTAGAAGAAGTGGGAGGGGGACTATGATTGTTTCCAGTGGGAGAAGTAGGGGTTGGGGGGAAGTTGTTAGTAATGAGGCAGGGGCCAGGGTTGGGATGAATATCGCCAGATAAGGCCAGGTCATTATTGGGAGTAACGCTAAGTCTTTTGGGTTTATGAAGTAGGAAGCTGTTAGGGGGTAGTAGGAGTTTGAGTGAATGTTTTTGTTATGGTGAAGTGTTTGTGATGGAAAAGGTACAGTGTTTTGGGAGGAATAAGAGAGGAAGATATGTTGTTGTAGTGGGTAGATAGAGATGGTTGTAGGTGAGTACAAGGGATAGTGTGAGTAGGAGGTAGGCATAGGGGTATTTTGTGAGAGTAGGAAGTAGCATAATATAGAGGAATTAGTAGTACAAGAAGTGAGGATGGGACACAGATAGTATGAAGGATTTTGGAGGGCATGTTCAGCATGGGGAAATTGAAGAGATAGATGTAGTGGAAATGTACAGGCAAAAATGGGGTGGGGAGCTTAGGAAATGGATGGGGTTGAAAGTATTTGCAGGGGAGAGAAAGGGAGTATGTGTGGTGAGGAGAGAAGTATGATGGAGTGGGATGAGAAAGAGTGGGAGGGGTAGTAAGAAGGACGACTATGATTAGTTAATTGGTAAAGTGAAGTATAGTGAGGTGGGAGGGTATTGTGTGTGTGTGTGTGTGTGTGTCTATAGGGATTGTGTGTGTGTGTGTCTATAGGGATTGTGTGTGTCTATAGGGATTGTGTGTGTGTGTGTGTCTGCGCGTCTATAGGCGTAATGTGTGTGCATCTATAGGTGTAATGTGTGTGTGTGTGCATCTATAGGTGTAATGTGTGTGTGTGTGTCTATAGGTGTAATGTATGTGTGTGTCTATAGGTGTAATGTATGTGTGTGTCTATAGGTGTAATGTGTGTGTGTGTCTATAGGTGTAATGTGTGTGTGTGTGTGTGTGTGTGTGTGCATCTATAGGTGTAGTGTGTGTGTGTCTATAGGTGTAATGTGTGTATCTATAGGTGTAATGTATGTGTGTGTCTATAGTGTAATGTATGTGTGTGCGTGTGTGTCTATAGGTGTAATGTATGTGTGTGTGTCTATAGGTGTAATGTGTGTGTGTGTGTGTGTCTATAGGTGTAATGTATGTGTGTGTGTGTGTCTATAGGTGTAATGTATGTGTGTCTATAGGTGTAATGTATGTGTGTGTGCGTGTCTATAGGTGTAATGTGTGTGCGTGTCTATAGGTGTAATGTGTGTGTGCGTGTCTATAGGTGTAATGTGTGTGTGTGTGTGTGTGTCTCTCTCTTATATATATATATATATATATATATATATATATATATATATATATATATAATGTGTGCTTCTATATGTGTGTGTCTGTATAGAATGTGTGTGTGTGTGTGTGTGTGTGTGTATATGTGTATGTGTGTATATATATATATATATATATATATATATATATATATATATATATGTGTGTGTGTGTGTGTGTCTCTGTGCCTGTGCATTTGTGTGCGTCTCTCTGTGTGTGTCTGTCTATATATATCATCATCCTCTTTCGGCTTTTCCCGTAGGGGTCGCCACAGCGGATCATCTCTTTCCATTTCTTCCTATCCTCTGCATCTTGCTCTGTCACACCAACCGCCTGCATGTCCTCTCTCACCACGTCCATAAACTTTATCTTAGGCCTTCCTCTTTTCCTCTTACCTGGCAGCTCCATCCTTAGCATCTTTTTCCCAATATACCCATCATCCCTCCTCAGCACATGTCCAAACCAACAATCTGCCTCTCTTGCTTTGTCTCCAAACTGTCCAACATGAGCTGACCCTCTAATATACTGATTCCTAATCCTATCCATCCTAGTCACACCGAGTGCAAATCAATCTTTAACTCTGCCACATCCAGCTCTGACTCCTGCCTTTTTGTCAATGCCACTGTCTCCAACCCATATAACATAGCTGGTCTCATACCCTCTTGTAGACCTTCCCTTTCACTCTTACTGGTACCCGTCTGTCACAAATCACTCCTGACACTCTTCTCCACCCATTCCACCCTGCCTGTACTCTCTTCTTCACCTCTCTTCCACATTCACCATTACTCTGAACTGTTGATCCCAAGTACTTAAACTCGTCCACCTTTACCAACTCTACTCCCTGCATCCTCACCGTTCCTCTACCCTCCCTCTCATTTACACACATATATTCTCTTAGCCCTGCTGACCTTCATTCCTCTGCTCTCTAGAGTATATCTCCACCTCTCCAGAGTCTCCTCAACCTGATTCCTACTCTCACTACAGATCACAATGTCATCTGCAAACATCATAGTCCATGGGGCCTCCTGTCTGATCTCATCTGTCAACCTGTCCATCACCATTGCAAATAAGAAAGGACTCAAGAGCTGATACTTGATATAATCCCACCTCCATCTTAAACGGATCTGTCACTCCCACTGCAGTCCTCACCACTGTCACACTACCCTCATACATATCCTGTACCACTCTTGCATACTTCTCTGCCACTCCCGACTTCCTCATACAATACCACAACTCTTCTCTAGGCACCCTCTCATATGCTTTCTCCAAGTCTACAAAGACACAATGCAACTCCTTCTGACCTTCTCTGTATTTCTCCAATGACACTCTCGGAGCAAACATTGCATCTGTAGTGCTCTTTCCTGGCATGAAACCATACTGCTGATCACTAATCATCACCTCCCTTCTTAACCTAGTTTCTACTACTCTTTCCCATAACTTCAAGCTGTGACTGATCAGTTTTATTCCTCTGTAGTTACTGCAGCTCTGCACATCACCCTTATTCTTAAAGATAGGTACCAAAACACTTTTTCTCCACTCCTCAGGCATCCTCTGACTTTCCAAAATTTCATTAAACAATCTAGTTAGAAATTCCACTGCCATTTCTCCTAAGCACCTCCAGGCTTCCATTGGTATGTCATCTGGGCCAACAGCCTTTCCATTCTTCATCCTCTTCATAGCTGCCCTTACTTCCTCCTTGCTAATCTGTTTCACTTCCTGATTCACTATCCCCACATCATCCAACCTTCTCTCTCTCTCATTCTCTTCATTTATCAGCCTCTCAAAATACTCTTTCCATCTACTCAACACACTCTCTCCTCTCTTGTGAGTACCTTTCCCTCACTGTCCTTTATCACCCTTACTTGCTGCACATCTTTCCCAACTCTTTCCCTCTGTCTAGCTAATCGGTACAGGTCCTTTTCTCCCTTTTTAGTGTCCAATCTCTCATACAACTCTCCATATGCCTTATCCTTAGCTTTCGCCACCTCTCTCTTTGCCATGCGCCTCATCTCCTTATACTCATGTCTACTTTCTTCATCTCTTTGACAAATCCCACTTCTTCTTCGCCAGCCTCTTCCTCTGTATACTCTCCTGTACTTCCTCATTCCACCACCAGGTCTCCTTGTCCTCCTTCCTCTGTCCAGATGACACACCAAGTACCTTTCTAGCAGTCACCCTTACTAGTTCTGCTGTAGTTACCCAGCTATTCGGTAACTCTCCACTGCCTCCCAGTGCCTGTCTTAACTCTTCCCTAAACTCCAGTTCACAATCACCCTTTTCTAACTTCCACCATTTAATCCTTGGCACAGCTTTCACACTCCTCCTCCTCTTCTTGATCACCAACGTCATTCTACAGACCACCATTCTATGCTGCTTAACTACACTTTCCCCTGCCACCACTTTACAGTCTCCAATCTCCTTCAGACTGGCCCTCCTACATAGGATATAATCCACCTGTGTGCAACTTCCTCCACTCTTGTACGTCACCCTATGCTTCTCCCTCTACTTAAAATACATATTCACCACAGCCATGTCCATCCTTTTCGCAAAATCCACAATCATCTGACCTGCATTCCTCTCCTTAACACCATACCTACCCATCACTTCCTCATCCCCTCTGTTCACTTCACCAACATGCCCATTAAAGTCCGCTCCAATCACAAGTCTCTCACCCTTGGGTACACTCACCACAACTTCATCCAACTCGCTCCAAAATTTCTCTTTCTCATCCATCGCACACCCAACTTGTGGAGCATATGCACTAACAACATTCATCATTACACCATCAATTTCGAGCTTCATAAACATCACTCTGTCAGACACTCTCTTCACGTCTAAAACACTCTTGGCATATTGTTCCTTCAGTATAACCCCTACCCCATTTCTCCTGCCATCCACACTATGATAAAAGAATTTGAACCCGTTTCCTAAACACCTGGCCTTACTTCCCTTCCATCTGGTCTCTTGCACACACAATATATCAGCCTTCCTTCTCTCCATCATATCAGCTAGCTCTCTTCCTATACCAGTCATACTGCCAACATTCAAAGTTCCTACCCTCACTGCTACACTCCTAACCTTCCTCCTCACTTCCTGCCTTCGGGCATGCCTTCGCCCTCCTCTTCTCCTTCGGCCAACAGTAGCCCAATTTCCACCAGCACCCTGTTGGCTAACAGTACTGGTGGCGGTCATTGTTAACCCGGGCCTCGACCGATCCGGTATGCAGTTATGAAAAGTTCTCCACATCTATATATGTATATATGTATATATATATATTTGTGTGTGTGTGTGTATGCCTGCGTGTGTCTGTCTGTATGTGTGTGTCTATGTATATATCTATATATATATATATATATATATATATATATATATATATATATATAGATAGATATATACATAGACACACACATATAGACAGACACACGCAGGCATACACACACACACACACATTATATATATATATATATATATATATATATATATATATATATATATATATATATATATATATATAAATTTATTTTACATTTGTTGACCGGGCTAGTCTAGGTGGATACATGTCCATTTTTTAGTAGAGGCCTGGGGAGAAAAGCTCCAAGAAACATACAGAATTAATATAAAAGTCAAAACAGATCAAACTAACAAAAACAGCTATTGTTTCATAAAAACATTAGTTTTGTAAAAAGTACAAAATACAATACTCGTAGTGAGCATAACATGCGCATTAGGCAGCAAAGGGTAATGTACAAGAGAGGGTACAATATACATATATACATAATTTTTATTTGCAGTAACCTGTTATATTGATTCTTTAAGGATAAGATTATAGAGGTGTAGAGTGATGATTAGTGTAAAGGAAAAAAGGTTAGTCAGGGTTAGTACAGGAGCATAGCCAGTGTGTATTGAGAAATAGTTTTAGATTTCTTTTTAAAAGTGAGAGAGAAGTCTGAGTTGTAAGTTCAGTGGGTAGTAGATTCCATAGTTTTCCAACAGTGTTAGAGAACAGGGAGTCACCTGCTGAGTTGTTGGATCAGTATTGATCAGAAGTTTGTTTGAGGAGCGTAGATTATTAAGATTATTGTAAGGTGTAATGAGCCTAGAGAGTATTGGAGTGTTAGTGGGTTGATACAGGGTCTTGTGGGTTATAGCAAGCTGGTGAAATTGAAGCTGGTTAAGAAATTCTAGCCAGTCAAGTTGTTTTAGATTCGGACAGTGATGAGTTCTGAAAGGAGAACCTGTAGCAAATCTAGCAATATTATTATAGGATGCTGCCAGTTTGTTGAGGTTGTTTTTAGAAAAATTAGTGTATATAGGTGAAGCCTAGAGTAGAGTGGAGATTAAGTGAGTTCTGGCGGTCCTAGCTACTGGTGTGAGAAAAGGTTTGATTCTGTAAATGGATCCCAGTTTTTTGTTAACTGATTTTGTTGTGCTGTATATATATGTATTAAAGGTGAGGTTGTTGTCTATTGTTATTACTAAGAGTTTAGTGGTTAGGTCAGGAGAAATGAGAGTACCATTATTAGATGTGAGTGTGAAATGTATAGGGGTGGACTTTCGGGTTGGTGTGAAGAGTAACAGTTTAGTTTTTTTGGGGTTTAGGAAGAGACAGCGGGTTGAGAACCATTGTTCAACAGTATTGAAAGCTTTTTCGGTAAGAGACTGAAGTTCAGTTTGAGAAGTGGCTGAACAGATTACAGTAGAGTCATCTGCATATTGAATGCAGTTAGTGTGTGGAATTGCTGATTGAAGGTCATTAATATAAGTGGAAAATAGAAGTGGGCTTAATATGGAGCCCTGTGGAACACCTAAGGAAATGGGAAGGTGATTAGATAGTTTGTTTTGCTAGAGTACTTCCTGCTGCTGTTTTTTTTTAGGTAAGATTTGAACCAATTCATGGCTAGAGGATCGAGTGAAAGGGATTTCAGTATGTGTAAAAGGAGTTGGTGTTTAACCATGTCAAAAGCTTTAAATAATTCGATGAAGGCTGTAGAGGAAAGAATATTTTTGTTACGATTTTTGTTGATTCAGTCTGTGAAGGATAGCAGGGCAGTGGTGGTACTGTGGAAAGGTCTAAATCCATGTTGACAGTTGGCAAGTAAGTTGTTATGGAGGAGGTGGTTAAGTAGTTGCTTATGGATGCACTTTTCCATTATTTTTGCAAGAGGAGATAGCAGAGCTATAGGACGAAAGTTAGAGAAGTCATTGGAGTTTCCCTCTTTATGTAGTGGGATGATATGAGAAATTTTCTAGATGGGTTAGTTCCTTCACTAATGGTTTTATTGATGAGAATGGAGATGGGATAGGCGGTGGCTTTAGCTCCTTTTTGCAGGAATTCTGCTGGGAGTTGGTCAGCTGAGGGGGTGGTAGGTTTCAATTTTTGGAGAAGGGAGCAAGTAAAGGAAGTAGCCACTGGTTGTAAATGAAATGATGGGGGTGGGTTTGTAGTAGCAGTAGGCAGTTTTGAGGTACAGATGGCTAGCAAGAGTTTGGATGGCATCTGTGAAGAAAGAATTGAAGGCATTAGCGGTATGTGTGGGATTCTCGGGGTTAGAGCCTAGTGGGTTGGGAGTGATAGATTGACCTGGGTATAGAAGTTTGTTAATGCTAGTCCAGAACTTTTGTGCTTCCTTGTGATAGGTTTTCTGTAATTGGAGGTAAAAGTTCTTTTTATCTAACAGGATGGCTTTTTTTGTATTTCTGTGTTGCCTAAATGTTTGTTGATGTGTAGGATTCTTAGTAGTACGCCATTTTGCCCAGGATTTGTTTCTGAGAAGGATTTTTGCCTAGTATTATTAGAGAGCCAAGGGGCCGGTTTAGCTTTATTTCTGACAGAGTGTACTGGCGCGTGGTGGTCCTGGATGGTTAAGAATGTGGATTTGAAGTATTCTACTGCTTCATTGAGTGGCAGAGATTTTAGCGGTGACCAATTACATTGTTTGAGTTCTGTTTGGAAAAGTTCTGGGTTAAATTGCTTTTTGGTGTGTACTGTTCTGTAAGTGTTAGGGAAGGTTAGGTTGGTTTTATGTCTGATGATATAAGGTAGTGAATGGTCACTTGGGTAATCTGGGAGGGTTCCTACTTTGTAAGTTTGATGAGGACTATTAGTAAGTATCCAGTCCAAGGTACTTTCTTTGTTGTTGGGTCTATTGGTTCTGGTAGGGGAGTTGATGGTTTGTGAGAAGCTGTAAAGGTTAATATGGGTGGTGGGGTGTGTATTACTACAAGACTTCCAGTCGATATTTAAGTCTCCTAGGACTATGGTTTCTTGTGGGAGATTAATAGAAAGCCAGCTCTCGAGTGTACTGATGTTATTTGCTGGAGGAAGATATATACAGATAATATTTATGGCTTTACAAGTGTTGACATGAAATTTAGAGATAAGTATTTCAGCATTATTGTCTAAAGGTGGACTAAGATTTACAGTGCTAACTTGTAGCTCTGCTTTATAGAGGATAGTTACCCCTCCTCCCTTTTTGGCTGTGCGGTCTAGTCTAATGATATTGTAACCAGGTGGGGTGACTTCATTGTCCTTAACAGTTGGTTTTAGCCAAGTCTCTGACAAACATAGGATGTCAAATAGGTGGACATCTAGGAGGGCATGAAGTTGAGCAATTTTATTGCAAATGCTGCGTATATTGAGATGGGCTGTAGAGAATGAGTTAGAAGGTTTGGTAGGTCCTAGGGTACTAGTTGTATTCGCCTTGCCGTTTGCATTGGTAAGGGTATAGTTTGGGCCAGGGTTAGGATGAATGTCCCCATCTAGCAAGGAATGGAGGAGTGATGTTCTTCATCCCACATTGCTGCAGTCCTAACACTTGGGTAGTCCGCTGTCCCAGTCGGCCCGAATACCAAAGTATATGGCTGACGTCGGTCAAGGCGCATTAGTCTGACGTCAGGACGTCAGGGTACAAATGCGCATGACCGACGTCATATCCTCAGTCTTTTTTGCCGCATGGTCCGATGCAGAAGCAGTTTTGCGAGTGCAGGTTGGCGTTCTGAAATTTTCTGAAGTCGGAGTTTCAGACCGAATCAAAGTTGGCTAAGTACCCGTTGGGAATATTTTGGTTTTTCTTGCCTCAGTATTTAACCGGATGTCAGAAAAAGTGAATAACTGTATTTCTTGTGGGAAACAGATACCTCATAGGGATTACCATACCTTGTGTATACCTTGCTTAGGGCCTGAGCACGACGTTGTTGGATGTCGCTCTTGTGCTAGATTTAACAAACGCACTATAAAGAGAAGATTAGACTGTGCCAGGTTAGTTTTTGGGAAGCGTTGTAATTATAAAATGCCGTCGGATGCTCCGGCGCCCGCCTTCAAAAAGCGCAAGGACAAAGCAGCTAACCCTAGGTTGGAAGAACCGTCAGTCCCGGACGTCGGTTCTTTAGAAGGCTCGGTGGAGCCGGAGGTTCTGCCAGAAGTTTCTTTGGAGTCTCAGGGAGAGACTTTACTGTTACAAGATGTGTCCTCTCAAGAGGTAGGCCAGGCTGAAGGGGCTTCTCAGGTGGCTGTTCTCCCCTCCCTTTCTAAGGTGGTTAGGCCCTCCCCTTCTGTTTCCAAGGCTTCTTTGAGAGGCAGGCCAGGTTTAACTTCAGTGGGTGTCTCTCCTAGTTCTTCAGGATCTTTGCCTAAGAAACATATGCTTAAAATGGCAGAAGATTTGATTACTATGATTAGAGGTTCTATGCCCCCTCCTGATAAGAGGCCTAGGGTGGGACCTGAGCTTGAGAGTTTTGAGCAGTGTTCGGAGGCTTCTGAGTCTTCGGCTGAAGACTTACAGGAGTATCCTCCTTATTCTGTTTCTGATGTGGATGATTCTACTCCTTCGGCTTCTCCTCCTGAGGATTTTTCTTTTTCAGAGACTCTTCATTCCATGAGGGAACATTTTAAATGGGAAGGTCAAGATTTCTCTGATTCCAGGAAGAGGCTTAGGGAATTTTTGTTTTTACCCCAGCATAGGCCTTTAGCTATACTTCCTGTTCTGGATGTGGTGGAAGATGTTTTTGCAGAGGCTTCCCTGAACCCTGATTCTTTGCCTCCTGCCCCAGTTAAACCGGATAGGTATTATAGGGTGCCTGAAGCTCATAAGTATCTTTTTAAGAGTCCTAGGGCAGACCCAGAAACTGTTTCTCAGGGGCCTAAAGGTGTTAAGGCTTCTGTTGTTAAAAATCCTGTTCCTCCTGATAAAGACGCAAGGGCTTTGGATAGATGGGGAAAGAAAGTGTATACTTCTTCCACTTTAGCTATGAGGGCTTTGAATTGTCAGTTCCACATGTTAAAATATCAAAATTATCTCCTTTCACAATTGAAGTCTAAGGTGGATGCTCTGGCGGAAGGTATTGAGTGTAAAGAATTGCAGGATTTAGTTCATGTGTCTGAACAGGTGGGTAAGCATTCCTTGCAATGTGGTTTTGATGCTGTGCAGGCCTCTTTGAGGGTGGCTGCCACTGGTTCTGTTCTTCGCAGGCACGCCTGGCTGAGGGATCAGAATTTAGCTGAGCATGTTAAGACAAGGATTTTGGATGCTCCGTTACAGTCGGATGTGTTGTTTGGTTCGCCTGTGGAAGCAGTTTTAAAGAAAATGGAGGACAAGGCTAAGTCTATGCAGACTGTTAAAGATTTTTTGCAGGTTCAGCCTCCGAAGTTTAGTAGAAATTGGCCTACTAAGGGATGGACATATCCTTCTTATGATTCCCAGTCTAGGGGTAGGTCTAGACGTGGTAGGGGCAGAGCTCAAGGTTCTTTTAGGCCTAGAACAGGGAGTTCACCTGCTCAATCTTCTGGTGAGGGCAGGGGTCAGCCCTTTCGTAAACAGACCCAATGACCTGCCTTTTCAGCTGCCAGTGCTTTCGTCTGGCAGCACCTTTAGGAGGAAGGCTGGCACTTTTCAAAGAAAATTGGAGTTTAATTACCCAGGACAGATGGGTATTGGATATCATTCACCACGGTTACAGGTTTTATTTCCATACCTTGCCTCCTTTCAAAGGCATGCCAGACATTCCTCCTCTACAAAGAAAAGAGGCTCACAAGCAAATTTCTCTGTTACTCCAAATAGGGGCCATTCAGCGGTTCCTGTGCCAGAAAGGGGCCTAGGATTTTATTCTCGCCTGTTCCTAGTACCAAAGAAGGGGAACACGTGGAGACCAATTTTGGATTTATCTATCCTCAACACTTATCTGGACATTCCCAAGTTCAAAATGTTGACGTTACAACAGCTTTTACCTCTACTGGGCAAAGATCACTGGATGGTAACTTTAGATCTCAAGGAGGCTTACCTTCATGTGCCTATCAGACTAAGTTGCAGGAAGTATCTGCGTTTTCGAGCTGGGAATTCCCATTATCAGTTCTCTGCATTGCCCTTTGGCTTATCTACTGCACCCAGAGTATTCACAAAAGTTCTGGCTCCAGTGATAGCCTACTTCAGGCTAAAAGGAATACAAATCTATCCTTACTTGGACGACTGCCTGATTCTGGCTCAAGAAAAGGAAGACCTTTTACAGCATTTGGAATATGTGATAGCAGTGCTAAGATGCCTGGGGTATTCTGTGAACGAAATAAAGTCCAGTCTAGTACCCTCTCAAGACATGTGCTTTCTGGGTGTGAGACTGAATACAGCAACCCAGATGGCCTTTTTAACCCCGGACAAACAAAAGAATCTTTCCCTTTACTTCCATCAACTATCTCTTCAGTCCGGGCTGACTGCAAGGACAGTCCTTCAAGCCTTAGGGTTCATGGCATCTTGTATTCTGGTGCTTCCCAATGCCAAACTGCATATGAGGAAGCTGCAATGGTACCTCAAAAATGTATGGACACAGCACTGCCAGAGTTTGGACACTGTCATTCAAATAATACCTTGCATTCAAAAGGAATTTTTGTGGTGGGCTCAGGAATGTCACCTAAACAAGGGACTCTCTGTGACCCGGCCAGAGGCGAGTCAGATTCTAATGACAGATGCCTCAGACATAGCTTGGGGAGCTCATCTGAATGGAAAGTGGATACAAGACAAGTGGCCTGCCAGACTACAGCATCTACATATCAACATGAAGGAGATGTTAGCAGTCCAGTTTGCATTAATGGCTTTCAAGGAGTTACTTCTTCCAGGGCAGGTGTTGATTCTAACAGACAACACAACTGTCATGTGGTACATCAACAAACAAGGGGGAACACATTCTTATCCTCTATGCAGGCAAGCAGTGATTTTATGGGAGACTGCGCTCAGCTTGCAACTAACTCTTCAGGCAAGGTTTCTGCCGGGAGCACAGAACTCCTTAGCAGATGTGTTAAGCAGGCAAATCATGGATCCCCACGAGTGGAAACTGGATCTTCATGTATTTCGGAAATTGACAGTGTCATGGGGAACTCCAGACATAGATCTGTTCGCTTCTCCACTAAACCACCAGCTGCCAAAGTTTTGCACAAAAAGGTTTCATCACACAGCTTGGAAAGTGGATGCTCTTTCTTTCAGTTGGAAAAATCTTCATGTGTATGCCTTTCCACCTCTGCCTCTTCTCCCAAAGGTACTCCTAAAGGTCAGACAAGACAAGCCAAGGATGATTTTAATAGCTCCAGATTGGCCTCGGCAACACTGGTACCCATTACTGAGGAGTCTGGTAAGGAAGCCTCCATGGCCTTTACCTTTGATTCCACACCTATTGTCTCCGAGGGACGGTCATCTACTCAATGTCAAGCTTCACTCTCTTCATCTAACAGCCTGGCATATTCTGTTTTGAAACACAGCAGGTCTCAACTTCCTCAACAAGTTTTGAATGTGATTATGGAAGCCAGAAGACCTAGTACAAGGAAAGTGTACTCAGAAAAATGGAAGAGATTTTTATTTTGGAGTGCAGCAAAGCATTTGGAGGTTTCTGAGCCTAATTTGAGTGTGGCTCTTCAATATCTTACTGAGTTATTGGACAAAGGTTTGTCTTTCTCTTCCATTAAGATTCATGCTGCAGCAATTTCGGCTCACTATGATTGTGACCCACCATTGTTTTCTCATCCTTTGTTCAAGCAATTTCTTAGAGGGGCAAAGAATATAAGACCCCCGTGAGCTCCTACTCCTGCTTGGGATCTCAATTTTGTGTTGGAGAAACTTACTCTACAACCTTTTGAGCCTGCGGCTACTGCTGAATTAAAATACTTGTCATGGAAGACTGCTTTTTTGTTGGCCATTACTTCTGCAAGAAGGGTTTCTGAATTGCAGGCCCTTATGGCGGTTGAGCCTTTTTTGATTTTCCATAAGGATAGGGTATCATTAAGTACTAATCCTTCCTTTATGCCTAAGGTGGTTTCTAGTGTGGCTTTAAACCAAACTATTCATTTGCCTACTTTTTATGCAGATCCCCAAAATAAGGGGGAAAAGATTTTGCACACTTTAGATGTACACAGGCAGTTGCGTTATTATTTAAGCAGGACTAAGGATTTTAGGCAGTCTCAGCAGTTGTTTGTTTCTTTTGCTTTGAGTTCTCAGGGCAAGCCTGTGTCAAAACAAACTATTTCTAAGTGGATTGGGTTTTGCATTGCATTTTGTTATTCCCATCATGGCAAGGAGATTCCAGCTGGGATTAGGCCTCATTCCACTAGGGCTACTGCCACTTCAACAGCATTTCTAAGGGGTGGCAACTAAGGATATTTTGGAGGCAGCTACTTGGAGTTCAGTGCATACTTTCTCTAAGCACTACCACCTTCCTCTCTACTCTAAATCTAGGGCTGGTTTTGCCACGGCTATTTTGCAGGGCATGTTGACAGCTCCTGCTTCCTTATGATTTGCCAGCCTCCCTTACCTCTGCTTTGGGATTCTACCCAAGTGTTAGGACTGCAGCAATGTGGGATGAAGAACATAGTACAGTTTTGTACCTACCATAAATGTAGATGTTCGAAGATCCACATTGCTGCAGTCCAATTTACCCTCCCTCCTTCCCCTCTGTGTTTAGGGGTGGTTGTGTGGGTGGGGTTGTACCTTTGTAGATTTGTATATATTGTACATATATTTGGTACAAGAGTGTTTGGTGTTTTTTGGTTTTGGCCTTATTTTTTTAGGGTCGTCTGACATCTGGGGCAAGAAAAGACTGAGGATATGACGTCGGTCATGCGCATTTGTACCCTGACGTCCTGACGTCAGACTAATGCGCCTTGACCGACGTCAGCCATATACTTTGGTATTCGGGCCGACTGGGACAGCGGACTACCCAAGTGTTAGGACTGTAGCAAT
>NC_056733.1:1600959852-1600979852 GCF_019279795.1 Protopterus annectens
TTAACATATGAGCCTGACAATTAAAAATTCTGAAAATCAGAGTTGCAGAAGCGTATACTTTTTACCATACTTATCAGTAATCTTCCCATCCTTGCAGAAAGAATAGTATTGGAATTAACCAAATGTTTAACAGCAGAAGGAATAACTAAAGCTGTAGCTGTTGGGTCAGGTTTGCAGAAAGTATATAAAAACTTAAAGACTGAGGAATTTTACACATTATGTCTGCCTTTTTAGGGGCAGCAAGCTATCATGAAAATTGCAGACAGTGACTCTCACACATCCTCCAGAGCTGACAAAATGTTGGGGAAAGGATGAAGGTTCTTTAAATTTTCTTCTGTAACAGCTCATAGTATTTTCTGTGTTCTTCCACTGAAAAAACTTGACATAGTCTGGAAATAGTTTCAAGTGGAAGAGAACCCCCCACAGGGAGAATCAGAAACTGAGCTGTCACCTGAATCAGAAAACTGAGGAGAAAAGCCTTTATATGTCCCTTCATCTTCCTGTCCAAATCCAAAATCTTGAATCTCTTCAGAAAAAAGTCTTTCTTTTACCAGAAACCAATTTATATGAAGGGTCAATAATCTGAGTTAAACCGTGAGCCAAACCAATTAAACTATTGTCTAAAGAAATATGAGGTGTAGAATATGCATATTTAATTTTGTTCCTTTTAGGCAGGAAAAGAGGCCAACGTTCTTATTGGCAGTAGCAGCTTCCCCAGGGATGGGCATAACATTCTGACCAAACAAGGAAGTCTCCCCTGTTTCCCTGTCTCAGGACTGACAAGAGTGGCTCTCCCTTGCCCACTGAGGGGACTCCAGCAGTCCCAGAGGAAGTGGCTAACCCCTGGCCCATAATGGTTGTAGGTGCTACACCTGAGGGATGTGGGGTAAAATATGAGTGATCTAAGGAACAACCTATGGCTTAATGAATTTGAACACAAAACTACTTTGAAAAGAAAACAAATGGCAAACGACCACAGGCGCACGTTAAAAATTTCTAGAATTTTAATTGTTAGCGCTTTTGGACAGAACAATGCCTATACTTCATGACAAAGTAAAACTCACATGAGCATCCTTTTATATCAAAATCAATACTTTTCAGAAAAAAAAATCATTTTTTTAGTAGGAGGTAAAAATGTAGTTAATTTATGTATTTTGTGTGATGTTCTTCATTCCACATTGCTGCAGTCCTAACTATTGGGTAGTCCGCTGTCCAGTCGGCCCGAATACCAAAGTATATGGCTGACGTCGGTCACGGCGCATTAGACTGACGTCAGTACGTCAGGGTACTAATGCGCATGACCGACGCCATATCCTCAGTCTTTTTTGCCGCATGGTCCGATGCAGAAGCAATTTTGCGAGTGCAGGTTGGCGTTCTGAAAGTTTCTGAAGTCAGAGTTTCAGACCGAATCAAAGTTGGCTAAGTACCCCGTTGGGGAATATTTTGGTTTTTTTCTTGCCTCAGTATTTAACCGGATGTCAGAAAAAGTGAATAACTGTATTTCTTGTGGGAAACAGATACCTCATAGGGATTACCATACTTTGTGTATACCTTGTTTAGGGCCTGAGCACGACGTTGTTGGATGCCGCTCTTGTGCAAGATTTAACAAACGCACTATTAAGAGAAGGTTAGACTGTGCCAGGTTAGTGTTTGGGAAGCGTTGTAATTATAAAATGCCGTCGGATGTTCCGACGCCCGCTTCGGGCAAAAAGCGCAAGGATAAAGCAGCAAAGCCTAGAGTGGAAGAACCGACAGTCCCTGACGCTGGTTCTTTAGAAGGCTCAGTGGAGCCGGAGGTTCTGCCAGGTGTTTCTTTGGAGTCTCAGGGAGAGACTTTATTGTTACAGGATGTATCCTCTCAGGAAGTAGGCCAGGCTGAGGGGGCCTCTCAGGTGGCTGTTCTTCCCTCTCTTCCTAAGGTGGTTAGAGCCTCCCCCTCTGTTTCCAAGGCTTCTTTGAGAGGCAGGCCTAGTGTAGCTTCAGTGGGGGTTTCTCCTAGTGTTTCAGGGTCTTTGCCTAAGAAACATATGCTTAAAATGGCAGAGGATTTGATTACTATGATTAGAGGTTCTATGCCCCCTCCTGATAAGAGGCCTAGGGTGGAACCTGAGTTTGAGAGTTTTGAGCACTGTTCGAGGCTTCTGAGTCTTGACTGAAGACTTGCAGGAGTATCCTCCTTATTCTGATTCTGATGTGGATGATTCTACTCCTTCAGCTTCTCCTCCTGAGGATTTTTCTTTTCAGAGACTCTGCATTCCATGAGGGAGCATTTTAAATGGGAAGGTCAAGATTTCTCTGATTCCAGGAAGAGGCTTAGGGAATTCTTGTTTTACCCCAGCATAGGCCTTTAGCTATACCTCCGGTTCTGAATGTGGTGGAAGATGTTTTGCAGAGGCTTCCTGAATCCTGATTCTTTGCCTCCTGCACCAGTTAAACCGGATAGGTACTATAGTGTGCCTGAAGCTCATAAGTATCTTTTAAGAGTCCTAGGGCAGACCCGAAACTGTCTCTCAGGGGCCTAAAGGTGTGAAGGCTTCTGTGGTTAAAAATCCTGTTCCTCCTGATAAAGAGGCAAGGGCTTTGGATAGATGGGGAAAGAAAGTGTATACTTCTTCCACTTTAGCCATGAGGGCATTGAATTGTCAGTTTCACATGTTAAAATATCAGAATTACCTCCTTTCACAATTGAAATCTAAGGTGGATGCTCTGGCAGAAGGTATTGAGTGTAAAGAGTTGCAGGATTTAGTTCATGTGTCTGAACAGGTGGGTAAACATTCCTTGCAGTGTGGTTTTGATGCTGTGCAGGCCTCCTCGAGGGTGGCTGCCACTGGTTCTGTTCTTCGTAGGCACGCCTGGTTGAGAGATCAGAACTTAGCTGAGCATGTTAAGACAAGGATTTTGGATGCTCCTTTACAGTCTGATGTGTTGTTTGGTTCGCCTGTTGAAGCAGTTTTAAAGAAAATGGAGGACAAGGCTAAGTCTATGCAAACTGTTAAAGATTTTTTGCAGGTGCAGCCTCCGAAGTTTAGTAGAAATTGGCCTACTAAGGGGTGGACTTATCCTGCTTATGATTCCCAGTCTAGGGGTAGGTCTAGACATGGTAGGGGCAGAGCTCAAGGTTCTTTTAGGCCTAGGACAGGGAGTTCACCTGCTCAGACTTCTGGTGAGGGCAGGGGTCAGTCCTTTCGTAAGCAGACCCAATGACCTGCCTTTTCCGCTGCCAGTACATTCTCGCCTGGCAGCACCTCTGGGAGGAAGGCTGTCTCTTTTCAAAGAAAATTGGGATTTAATTACCCAAGACAGATGGGTTCTGGATATCATTCGCCACGGTTACAGGTTTTATTTCCATACCTTGCCTCCTTTCAAAGGCATGCCAGACATTCCTCCTCTACAAAGAACAGAGGCTCACAAGCAAATTTCTCTGTTGCTCCAAATAGGAGCCATTCAGTCAGTTCCTGTGCCAGAAAGGGGCCTAGGATTTTATTCTCGCCTGTTCCTAGTACCAAAGAAGGGGAACACGTGGAGACCAATTCTGGATTTATCTATCCTCAACACTTATCTGGACATTCCCAAGTTCAAAATGTTGACGTTACAACAGCTTTTACCTCTGCTGGGCAAAGATCACTGGATGGTAACTTTAGATCTCAAGGAAGCTTACCTTCATGTGCCTATAAGGCTAAGTTGCAGGAAGTATCTGCGTTTTCGAGCTGGAAATTCTCATTATCAGTTCTCTGCATTGCCCTTTGGCTTATCCACTGCCCAGAGTATTCACAAAGGTTCTGGCTCCAGTGATAGCTTACTTCAGGCTAAAAGGAATTCAAATCTATCCTTACTTGGACGACTGCCTGATTCTGGCTCAAGAAAAGGAAGACCTTCTACAGCATTTGGAATATGTTATAGCAGTGCTAAGATGCCTAGGGTATTCTGTGAACGAAATAAAGTCCAGTCTAGTACCCTCTCAAGACATGTGCTTTCTGGGTGTGAGACTGAATACAGCAGCCCAGATGGCCTTTTTAACCCCGGACAAACAAAAGAATCTATCCAGTTACTTCCATCAACTATCTCTTCAGTCCGGGCTGACTGCAAGGACAGTCCTTCAAGCCTTAGGGTTCATGGCATCTTGTATTCTGGTGCTTCCCAATGCCAGACTGCATATGAGGAAGCTACAATGGTATCTAAAAAATCTATGGACACAGCACTGCCAGGATTTGGACACTGTCATTCAAATAATACCTTGCATTCAAAAGGAATTTTTGTGGTGGGCTCAGGAATGTCACCTAAACAAGGGACTCTCTGTGACCCGGCCAGAGGCGAGTCAGATTCTAACGACAGATGCCTCAGACATTGCTTGGGGAGCTCATCTAGATGGAAAATGGATACAAGACAAGTGGCCTGCCAGACTACAGCATCTACATATCAACATGAAAGAGATGTTAGCAGTCCAGTTTGCATTAATGGCTTTCAAGGAGTTACTTCTTCCAGGGCAGGTGTTGATTCTAACAGACAACACAACTGTCATGTGGTACATCAACAAACAAGGGGAACACATTCTTACCCATTGTGCAGGCAAGCAATGATTTTATGGGAGACTGCGCTCAGCTTGCAACTAACTCTTCAGGCAAGGTTTCTGCCGGGAGCACAGAACTCCTTAGCAGATGTGTTAAGCAGGCAAATCATGGATCCCCACGAGTGGAAACTGGATCTTCATGTATTTCAAAATTGACAGTGTCATGGGGAACTCCAGACATAGATCTGTTCGCTTCTCCACTAAACCACCAGCTGCCAAAGTTTTGCACGAAGGGATTTCATCACACAGCTTGGAAAGTGGATGCTCTTTCTTTCAGTTGGAAAAATCTTCATGTGTATGCTTTTCCACCTCTTCCTCTTCTCCCAAAGGTGCTTCTAAAGGTCAGACAAGACAAGCCAAGGATGATTTTAATAGCTCCAGATTGGCCTCGGCAGCACTGGTACCCATTACTGAGGAGTCTGGTAAGGAAGCCTCCATGGCCTTTACCCTTGATTCCACATCTGTTGTCTCAGAAGGACGGTCGTCTGCTCAATGTCAAGCTTCACTTTCTTCATCTAACAGCCTGGCATATTCTGTTTTGAAAGACAGCAGGTCTCAACTTCCTCAACAAGTTTTAAATGTGATTATGGAAGCCAGAAGACCTAGTACAAGGAAAGTGTACGAAAAATGGAAGAGATTTTTATTTTGGACTGCAGCAAAGAATTTGGAGATTTCGGAGCCTAATTTGAGTGTGGCTCTTCAATATCTTACTGAGTTATTGGACAAAGGTTTGTCTTTCTCTTCCATTAAGATTCATGCTGCAGCAATTTCAGCTCACTATGATTGTGACCCACCATTGTTTTCACATCCTTTGTTCAAGCAATTTCTTAGAGGGCAAAGAATATAAGACCCCACGTAGAGCTCCTACTCCTGCTTGGGATCTCAATTTTGTGTTGGAGAAACTTACTCTACAACCTTTTGAGCCTCGGCTACTGCTGAACTGAAATACTTGTCATGGAAGACTGCTTTTTGTTGGCCATTACTTCTGCAAGAAGGGTTTCTGAGTTACAGGCCCTTATGGCGGTTGAGCCTTTTTGATTTTTCATAAGGATAGGGTATCATTACGTACTAATCCTTCCTTTATGCCTAAGGTGGTTTCTAGTGTGGCTTTAAACCAAACTATTCATTTGCCTACTTTCTATGCAGATCCCCAAAATAAAGGGGAAAAGATTTTGCACACTTTAGATGTACACAGGCAATTGCGTTATTATTTAAGCAGGACTAAGGATTTTAGGCAGTCTCAGCAGTTGTTTGTTTCTTTTGCTTTGAGTTCGCAGGGCAAGCCTGTGTCAAAACAAACTATTTCTAGGTGGATTGGGTTCTGCATTGCATTTTGTTATTCCCATCATGGCAAGGAGATTCCAGCTGGGATTAGGCCTCATTCCACTAGGGCTACTGCCACTTCAACAGCATTTCTAACGGGGGTGGCAACTAAGGATATTTTGGAGGCAGCTACTTGGAGTTCAGTGCATACTTTCTCTAAGCATTACCACCTTCCTCTCTACTCTAAGTCTAGGGCTGGTTTTGCCACAGCTATTTTGCAAGGCATGTTATCAGCTCCTGCTTCCTTATGATTTGCCAGCCTCCCTTACCTCTGCTTTGGGATTCTACCCAATAGTTAGGACTGCAGCAATGTGGAATGAAGAACATAGTACAGTTTTGTACCTACCATAAATGTAGATGTTCGAGGATCCACATTGCTGCAGTCCAATTTACCCTCCCTCCTTCCCCTCTGTGTTTAGGGGTGGTTGTGTAGGTGAGATTATATTCTGGTACCTTGGTATATATTGTATATATTTTTGGTGCAGGTATGTTTGGTGTGTTTTGGTTTTGGCCTTGTCTTTTTAGGGTCTTCTGACATCTGGGGCAAGAAAAGACTGAGGATATGGCGTCGGTCATGCACATTAGTACCCTGACGTACTGACGTCAGTCTAATGCGCCGTGACCGACGTCAGCCATATACTTTGGTATTCGGGCCGACTGGACAGCGGACTACCCAGTAGTTAGGACTGCAGCAATGTGGATCCTCGAACATCTACATTTATGGTAGGTACAAAACTGTACTTTTTGCATAAATTCATCATTATGTAGCTTTATAGTCAGCTGATCATATCATGTGACATTTTGATATAAAAGAATGTTCATGTGAGTTTTAGTTTGTCTGATGAAGCATAGGCATTGTTCTGCAGGAAAGCGCTAACAATTAAATTCTATTAGTTTTTAACTTGTGTCTATGGTAGTTTGCCATTTTTTACTTTTCTTTTCGAACAAGCTATGGCAACAGCAGTCACTCATCTGCGGCTGAAGCAAATTTGCTAGCCTGCTGTGGTGGAGAAGGCTGTTTTTTGCTTATTTTTTTCTTTTTGTGGCTTGGAGGACTGACCATGGGACTTTGTTTTTCCCTGGGAGAAATGCACCATTTTCAGCTTGACCATGAAACAAACAATCTGCAAAACCAGTAAATATTTTAGTCTTTAAGTCACTTTTTTTCACACACAAAAACAGTAAAAAAAAAAAAAAAAAAAAAGTTTTAAAAATTCAGTCCCAAAAAGTAAAAGAAACACAATTTCCCCATGTCACTTTTTTTCACACACAAAAACAGTAAAAAAAAAAGTTTTAAAAATTCAGTCCCAAAAAGTAAAAGAAACACAATTTCTCCACAGGAAAAAAAAATGTTTTTAGTTAGTTTAAACAGTTTTCAAACTGACAGGAAAAACATGTGCTTCCATTTTAAAAGTACAGTTCGTCTCATGACAGTCCGATGAAATGCAAACTCCTAGCTTAGAAATAACTTTTTCCGAAGAAGGAAAGTACAATAAAAAACAATGCTTTGCTGCGGAAGGGTTTTCCCTAAAGGGAGCTTATCTTCCCAGCAGAGGAACAGCACAAGCTTGACTGTCTATCCTCGAAAGCACACAGAGGAGTGCAGAGGCCATCTACAGACCCATTCACTAGTCTTGTATGTAAAGCCATGGAAAGAATTATCAATAGCGATGTAGTAAACGTCCAAACACTGGACCCAACCCAGTTTGGTTTCGTTAAGGGTATGTCATGCCTACTCAACCTGCTAAACTTCTTTGAGAAGGTCACCAAAGCAATGGATGAGGGCAAAATGGTTCACACTGCCTACCTTGACCTGGCCAAGGCATTTGATCCAATACCCCACTCTGACATTGTTTACAAACACGAGGTTGGGTACAAACCCATATGTCACCCTATGGATAGTCAACTGGCTCATGGGACTCAGGAAATTACAATTGACGAGCTCACTTCTACAAAGATTCCAGTCACAAGTGGAGTCCCTCAGGGATCAGTCCTTGGACAGTTCCTTTTTGGCATTTGGCCTTTACTTCAGAGAAGTAATGTCAGCGGCCTCTGGCTGACTAAATTTGCAGATGATTGCAAATTAGGAGCAGTCATCGAGTCCCACGCTGACACAAATGTTCTCCAGGAAGGGCTGGCACATACAACTGGTGTTAGTGCCATGGACTAAAACTAAATGCCAAGGCATGCATAATGATATCCTTCAGGAAGTCATCCACCTCTGGTAACTATTATATTAACAGCACACCCTAGAGTTGACCCAGTAGTGAGGGTCTTAGGGACACATATAGACAGTATTTTAGCCAATGGCCATCACATGTCTACAGTAGTGAGGAAATTCTTCTTCTATGTTGTGCAACTTATAAACAAAGGCATGGCATCCATATCCAAGGAAGCCATTGTTCCACTGTATTTGGCATTCATCAGACCTATCATTGAGTACATTGCCCCCTCTGGTATGTACCTAACCAGGCATATCCAACAGTTGGAACTTTCACAGAGGTTCCTCACTAAAAGAATACAGGGTGTAAGTAAAATGTCCGCTGCAGACCGCCTGAAGGCTCTATCCATGTGTTCTCTCTGCTACAGGCTTTTGAAGGGAGATCTATGCCTGGCATACAAGCCATTGTCAGACACAACTCTGGACGTCCTGCATATCCACAAAACAAACAGCACCAGAATCACCTGTTCTAAAGACTTAAACCTTGCCTGTGCTATAAATAGGACTTGCTGGAGAGACCACTGTGTATCCCAGAGACTATCCTGTCTCTGGAACAGGCTCCCATCCATATGAAGTAGAGTTCCTCCCTAACCCAATTTAAGTGTGACGTGGACAATTAGATGAGGAATAGGAAATTCATCCCTGGTTTGTCACCTATGTCTCTAATGGACACAGGCAACCTGTAAGTGGTTCATCTCCCAGGCCCCTGCTTGTAAATGTTTCATCTCCCAAGCCCCTGCTTGTAAATGTTTCATCTCCCAAGCCCCTGCTTGTAAATGTTTCATGTCCCAAGCCCCTGCTTACACTTATCATAGGTATCAGAACTTGTCAGAGATTTGGGATGCATGGCTAGGCTTAAAAAGGCCCTTGTGGTCGTTAGCTTAATAAAACACCTGTGAAACTATGAACCTATGAATGGGACAGAATCAACTTCTTTAGTACAAAATTAGGACCCCAAGATGGAGCTACCTTTTCATAGGAGTTCTGATATGTAAAGCCCTTTTCAAAAACTGCTTGACGTAGCGCAAGAAAAAAGGCAGATCCAATGGCAGTCAAGCATAAATGACCAAGAGATGTACTTTGTGTAAGGCCTGTTTTGAGCAATTAATTCTGAAGAACCTGGGTCGGATCTGGTCTTTTTGACTGCATCGGCTAGAAAATCTCTTACTGAAACTTTGATGAAAAGGATTAAGCAGAAGATGAGAGAATATTTCTGGGATGGGGAAAAGCCAAGAATAGCATGGGACGACTTGGCAATGACGAGAGATGGATTGGGAATCCCAGATGTAGGATTAATTCTTAAGGGCTGCATGAAATCACCGGCATCTAGGTGAACAGATGTGCAATTTACAGCAGAATGTTAAGAGGATGGTGCAAATGAAGAATGATTATTTAAATGAAGATGTAATGCAGGAGCTGCTGGAAAAGACTAAGGAGCGGTTAGTAGTATTGCTTACTTTACAAAAACAGTAACATACTAGTAATATGAGGAGATTAAGGAATGAAGGGAGTTTTTACAACATTTGCAGAATTAATACAAAACTGTTAGAACAGTTAATGGTATGGAAGTGGAGAAAGAACCAAGAAGGTGAAATATTGGAGCCGGAAGTGATAAAAGCATGGTAAGAAATACAGAAAAAGTATAATCTGTTGGGAAATTTGTAGTGGGAATGTAATGAACTGACTGAAAGATGGAAAAGGTAAGGAGAGGGATAAAAGAAAAAGGGAGATAAACTAGACAGTTTAAAAGAGATGGATGATAGAAGATGTGAAAAAAGCATCAACGAAAGTGTCCAGAAGGAAAGAGGACAGGATAGTGAATAAGGTGAAAGCTAGATGGAAAAGAGAATCAATGTATATAATAAAAGGAATAGGGTAAAATTGTGCCGTTGACTAGATACCCAGCAAAAGCAAGAACATTTTAGGATTTTTGCTTGAAAGTGTCTGCAAAGATATCTTTTATAACCCTGCTAGGTTAGCTAAAATATCCACAAGTACAAACGACGCATGTTGGCATTGTGATGTTTTGGCGAAAGGAACTTGGGTCTCCTATTTTGTTGGGATGTGCACGGTTAAAATCAGATTGAAGAATTACTTGACAAATTGGGAGGAATGAAAAAAAAAATCTGAGAAAAGTTATTGTTCTACAGTATTCGGCATTCATCAGACCTGTTATTGAGTACAGTGCCCCTTTTGGTATGTAGCTAGCCAGGCATATCCAACAATAGGAATGTCCACAGAGGTTCCTCACTAAAAGAATACAGGGATAAGTAACATGTCCTGTGCAGACTTCCTCAAGGCCCAATCCTTGTATTCTGTCTCCTGCAGGCTGTTGAGGGGAGATCTATATCTGTCATATAGAGCATTGTCAACCCCCTCTCTGATGGACTTCTGCATATCCACGAAACCAACAGCACCAGAATTACCTGTTCTGAAGACTTAAACCTTACCTGTGATATAAATAGACCTGGTGGAGAGACTACCCTATCTCTGGACAGGCTCCCCATCCATGTGAAACAGATTCCCTCTAATGCAATTAAAGTGTAAATTGGACATTTGGATGGGGAACAGGAAATTCATCCCTGGTTTGGCACCTGTCTCTAATAGACACAGGCAACCTGTAAATGATTAATCTCCCAGAGCCTTGCTTGTAAATGTTTCATCTCCCAAGCCCCTGCTTGCACTTATCAAGGGTACCAGAACTTGTCAGAGATTTGGGATGTATAGCTATGCTTAAAATGTTCCTTTTGTTCGTTAGCCTAGTAAACCCCTATGAAGGAGTGGTGTCTTTAATAGCAGATAAAGCCTGAAGGGTTTGGTGCCCAAGCCCGTCTTTAGTATGCTCAGTTTCACCTGACTGACTGGGGACGTGGAAGGTGCCCTGAAGCTTTGGAAACTGCCCAGCTGTTTTATCCTTGGCAGGATATAATCCATAAAGCCAAGGCTACTGCAACAGTGATCAGTATGATTAACATCAGTCCTATTCAAGCCAGAGCATGGTGGGGACCAGCTGTTGTGCAATTAGAGTCTGAAAAAATGAGTGGCATAGTCCTCCTGATGAATTTCTTGGAGAGTCTTAACGGTTTGGTATATTAATTAGGGTTTATTCCAAAGTTCTGGTACTACAGTAGTTATGCACTTTAAATGATAGGATTGTGATATTCCATCTCTTGAGAAGAATGCTCTTTTTGGGCATATTAGATATTGAGTTGTAAACTGTCATTTAAGTCAGCCAAAGGTATTGGTTTTACTTGCCATCTCCTGAATATATTTTTTTGTATTGCAGCACTAACTTTTAGAGCATTTCCATTTTCTGAGTCAGACATTGTCATTTTTGCATTGCATGTGCCTTAGAATCCAGCCTGACCAAGATGGAAAGTGCCAAAAAAGAATGTCTGCAGATTACATTCACAGCCCTCAGATGTATTCATGTTTTGCATCTGGATAGAAGATACTGGAGATAGTGTTGTGCTCGTATACAGAATTCTTTAAAGAAGTAATTAGACTCTAGTTCATATCCTGGTGATTCATTGCCTGATTAGAAGTATTTTATTTATTTATTTATTGACATTGGTAACCGGGTTAGTCCAGCTGGGCTTGGGACCCATTTTCAGTGGAGACCTGAGGAGAAAAGCTCCAAGAAATGCATCAGTTTACAACGGAGGTTATACAGTAACTAAGTAGGTCTTTTACGAGCACAGTTTACACTAATAGATGATAATACTGAAAAAAAAAATAAATAAATAAAAAAAAAAAAAAAAGTTATACAGTATTGAATATGAACACACTGATTTCACAACAGATATGTTAGACAAATCAAAAGAAGAAAATTAAAAGGCAGTATACCTGTATTATATTACAGGGTAGCAGTGTAATTACATATTTACACATTTGCATTATTGGTTTGTTTTCTCAGTGCAGGTGTCAGAGATTTGGGGAGAAAAAAACAGGCATGATTTGGTCAAAATCAGTTGAAGAAAAAAGGGGGGAAATGACATTGGGGAAAGTTATCAAGTTGGAGCTTGGCAAGGGCAGATTTTAGATTTTAGTAGGTGAGCCTTGAGTTTTTCTTTAAAATGGGATGGGTGAATGATGGAACAGATGTCCCTGGGAAGTTTGTTCCAGGTTTGGGCAATGGAGGATTTGTAGAGGTGTTCGCCGATTTAGTTTTTTTGGGTTGGTGGGTTTGTAGTAGTAGTTGGTTAGAGGTACGAAGAATACGAGGAGGAGAATAGATTGAAATGAGAGAAGAGAGGGTAGGGCAGAGTGAAGGTTTGTAGAGAAGGGAGTGTAGCATTTGAAGTTGAGATAGCTGCAATAAGTGGGGAAATTCGAGCCAGTGTAGGGAGTTAAGGGATAGGCAGTGGTGTGCATTATATGGTGAGTTTGTAACAAATCTAGCTGTCTTATGGTATGTTTCTTGAAGTTTGTTTAAGGTAGTTGTTTGGATATGGGTAAATATAGGGGCAGCATAAAGAAGGGAGGGAAGGAGAAAAGTTTGGGCAAGGGACAGTCTAGCATTGGATGTTGGGTATCTTTTGTTATGATGTAGAAGACCTAGTTTCTGGTGAGTCTCTTTTATACTGTGTAGTAAGTGTGTATTAAACTTCAGTTCATCACCGATAATGACTCCTAGAAGTTTAGTTTGGGTTTCAGGTTTGATAGTAGTGTTATTTGAAGAAGTGATAGTAAAGGTGGATTTGTGGTAAGAGAGAGAATGGGGAAGAAAAAGTAACAGTTTGGTCTTTTTGGGGTTGAGGATCAGTAGGTTATTGGTTAGCTACTGTTCAGTAGAGAGGAAGATCTGTTGGGTAAGAGTATGAAGTTCGGATATGCTGTCAGAGATACAGATGAGGGTAGAATTGTCAGCATATTGGATGAGGGATGATTGTTTACAAGATGTGTGGAGGTCATTAGTAAAGATGTTAAAGAGGAGGGGTCCCAAGATGGAGCCCTGGTGAACTCCTGCTGGAACAGGTATAAAAGGAGAAGTGGAAGAGCGCCATCTTACTGATTTGTTTCCTGTGAGTTAAGTAGCTGGAGAAGCAGGTGAGGGTGGAGGTAGATAGGTTAAGATTAGCAAGTTTGGATAGCAGTAGGGGATGTGAGACTGTATCAAAGGCTTTTGAGAGGTCAAGGAAGAGACAGGATAGAAGTTTATTTTTGTCCAGGGCATCAGCAATGGTATGGGTAAAGGATAGTAGGGCAGTAGTTGTGCTGTGGTGAGGACGAAAACCATGTTGGGTGGGGGTGAGGAGATTATGTTGGAGGTTGGTTTAGGGTCAGTAGAATTGCCACCTTTGTGCAGAGGAATGGTGAAAAAGGATTTCCAGAGAGTGGGGAGTGTGGATTCTTGTATAGTTCTGTTAATTAATATGGACACTGGGTAGGCTATGGTGTCTGCAGCTAGCTTGAGGAAGGTTGGTGGTAGATTATCTGTGAAGGTAGAACAGGGTTTGAGTTTATAAGGAAGAGATCTTATGTAGGAGGTGGAGACAGGATGTAGAGAGAATGGAGGATTGTCAGGTAGGCTGGGTGGGGTAGACAGGGGAAGTAGTCTTACAGTTTGATGGGATGAGTGACTGAATAGTATTGATAAAAGTGATTGTTAAGAAGGGTAGCTGTGTCTAGAGGGCTTGTGTTGGGGAAGGGGCTGGGTGTTGATGGATGGCCTGGGGACAGAATTCTGTTAATTGTAGTCCAGAATTTCTGAGGGTTTGATTTGTAAGTAAGTTGGCCAGAGTTGTAGAAGGACTTTTTATCTGCATTGGCTTGTTTCTTAGTAAGGTTTCTGAGGTGCTTATAGTGGTGAAGGTGGGATAATGCTTTGGTTTTGGTCCAGGCTTTCCAGGCTTTATCTCTCTTGAGCATGAGGGACTTAGTTTGTTTGGAGAGCCATGGGGCATGATTGGATTTTATTCAAATCCTTCTAGAAGGAGCAAGGGAGTTAAGGGTATTCAGGAAGATGTTATTAAAACTGCTGACTGCATCATCTAGTGGGATATTTTTTTAGTAAGGACCAGTCAATGGAAGATAGATTTGAGTTGAATTGCGTTAGATTAAAATTGGTGAGTGTACGGCAGTCCCGATTTATAGATGAGGTTTGGGGGGTTGGGTGATGAATCTGAGGACAGAGGTGGGGAGGTGATCACTAAGTTGGTCTGGCAGAGTAATAGGGTTGTGGTAAAGGTGGGGACAGCTGGTAAGTATCCAGTCTATTATGGAGCTAGAAGATGTATTTCTATGGAGTCTGGTGGGGAACGATATGAGTTGATGGAAGCCATGTAAGTTAATACTATTTTGGGGAAGAGTCAATTTTCAGTTTGGACCAGTCTAAGTTGACATCTCCCAAGATGAGGGTTTCATAAGTTATGTTATGGGAAAACCAAGACATTATGTTTTCAAGAGTGTTTAAATGATCTAGATGGAAGCAATAGCTATTTTCTTGTGAGGGTTGAGGTGGCAGTTGAGTATTATAAGTTTTGCTGGGTGGAAGTTGGGGACTGTTGTGGGGAGTGGTGATAGATTGAGGTTGTTAGAATGGAGGATGGTGACTCCACCACCTTTTTTTGGATATCTATCTGAGCGATGTATGTTGTAGCCTGGTGGGAAAATTTCATTGTTGGAGATTATGTGGTTTAAGCCAGGTTTCAGATAGTGTGAGGATGTGAGGGGTTGTATGGGTTATCCAGGTATGGAAGTCAGTGATTTTATTGGCTAGGCTTTGATATTTAGAGTGTATATGACAAGGTGTTTGGAGGGGGATGATCCAGTTGTAGTGGGCAGGGGAGGTTGAAAATTGTTTGGTGAAGGAGGGGGGTTTGAGGATGAGGGATGTGGGTGGCTGGGAGGGGGAGGAGTTTGGGCCAGGGTTGGGGTGTACATCTCCTGATAAGTGTGCTAGTAGTGGGTAGTGAGAGTAGAGGGAAGTGTGAATGTAGTTTGTAGAGTTTGGTTTTAGATTTAGAGTTAGGCAGAATTGTGTGTACATGTGCCAGGGAGGTTAAATAAGGCAGGAGAAATGTAGCAGGAGGCTGTTGTTGTGAAGTTTGCAGAGTTGTAGGTGGTTGTGGAATGTAATGTTAGATAGGGGTGATGGAAGTGATAAGAGGTTTGGGTTGAGAGGAGAAATAGGAATGGATAGAAATAATAAGATGTTTCATTTTTATATTGGGGAGGAATAATATGATAGGGTTCTTAATTACAGAAATAGTTTAGAGTAAGGAGTGAACATTTTGCCTGCAGAGGAAAAATCAGATTGCAGCACACTAGACATTAGTGGATATGTATGAGAAAATGTAGGACCATGCTAAAACTCATCTAGTCCTCCTCTACTTGTTGGAGCTTCTGCTAAGGATTCACTGTTGCAGCAGCTTATGTTGAAATGGTAATGTAATTCACTGGTAGATTAGTTCCAAAAGGTGATCAGCCATTGTACCTCCTGATGTAGCTTATTGCAAGAGCTGTCCTTGAAATGATTTTGTGCTCTTAGTTGCCTTTGATGCCAATGTTTACCAAGCTTTTGCTGTGCTGCTTTATTTTCCCTGCATTAGTAATGTCTGGGATAAGCTTACTATAAACTGTACGTGTGTTTAATACTACAGCAATGAGAATAGTGATCTAGACAAGAATCCCACCAAGACTAGATGAAGATGAAAATCAACCAGTATGGATTTTGTTCCCTGAGGATGTCGTTTGCTGTGACTCACTAATACAACATTATGCTTCTTTCTTGGGTGATCTCAGCCATCACAGTGTTAAATGCACTTAAATTACTCACTTGATAGGCTTATTATTCTGTCTTTGTACTGTCAAGCAGTCTTAAATGTCTCCAGTGAATATCTCTTGGGTGCCCACTCTAGATGAGCTTCCTGGTCAGCAATCAGAAGTAAATTCTGTCTCTCAACTACACACAATGTTCTTCGTGTTTCACTGTTGCAGTCATCACACTTATGTTATCTGCCCTCCAGTAGCCCTCAGCCGGCCCAAATACCAGGGACTTAGTATTTCTGAGTCGGCTGCTATCGCTTCTGGACTGACTTCATCATCAGGAGGTATTAAAAACAGGCAGGCGACGCCATTACACCAGTCTTTCTTGCCGAGGAGCAGAAGCAGTTTGCATGAGTGCCTGTCGGCTGCTACCTGAGTTTTCGTTTCCAAATTGAACCATCCTAAAGTTTTCTAAAGCCAAGTACCACGTTGGGGATAATTTTTTCTTGCTCTAACCAATGTCAGAAATAGTTAATTGTTTCGCCTGTGGAAAGCAAATGCCACGCTGAGATTTCTATTCTTACTGCGTCACCTGTTTAGGCCTAGACCACAACATACCTCATCAGTTTTGTGCTTTGTTCAACACCCAAACTATTTGTCGTCGGGCACTTATTGTCACTAAATACTTTCGCTCTCTATCTCCGTATTCCGAAATGGCTTCGGGAAACCATCCGTCTACTGATCTTCCGAAAAAAAAAGTAAGGATAAAGACAGAGACAGACCGCACAGGTCCAAAACTCCCGACAACGCTTCCGTTAAGCTAGTCGCCAGTTCGCTGGTACTCAGGCTTTTTTTGCAGCCACTGATGCCTGCTTCGATGGATTTGCAGGCCGCTACCGAGACCTGTTTGGAGTCCGGTGTGCCGCGAGACTCTTCTTTGACTACGGAACCTGCTGATGTCTCTACCTTGGATGGGTCTGTAGCCGCTGTGCAGGCACTGGCTTCTGAGGAAGTTCTTTGCATTACCGATATTTGACACAAACCAATGACTTCTTTCACATCTTCAGTTCTGTCTAAAACTACCGAGTTTCTAAGGCCAAGAGTACTAGCTGCGCCTAAACAAAATGACCAGTCTCAAGCACCTGCTGCTTTGCCACAATCTCCGATGCTTAAAATGGCACAAGACCTGATCATGCTGATTAGGAGAAGCCAGCCTTCCCCTGCTAAGAGGAAAAGAGACCTGTCCCCAGTAGCTTTAACTGACCAAGAGTCCAACTCAGGTTTCTGAGTATGAAGACATGCCTTTATCTGCTTATGAGGATTCCGATGCAGAGGAATCCATTCCTTCTGCTTCCCTTCCAGAGGATTTTTCTTTTGGTGAAACCCTACATACGTTAGGAGAACATTTCCACTGGGAATGCCAGGATTATCCTCCGTCCAAAAAGAGACTCGGGGAAATTTTTAGATTTGCCACAACATAGACCGTTAGCTATCCCTCCTGTGCTGGATGTTTTGGATGATGTGTTTATGGAATCCAGTCTAACTCCTAATACTTTACCCCCTGCTCCAAGGAAACCAGACCGGTACTGCAGAGTCCCTGACTCACAAATTTATTTTCAAAAATCCTACTGCTGATCCAGAGGTCATCTCCCAAAGGCCTAAAGGGATAAAAGCAACTACAGCTAAGAATCCCACCCCTTTGGACAGGGATTCCCGAGCTTTAGACAGATGGGGTAAAAAAGTATACACCTCTGCAACTCTCGCCATCAGGGCATTGAATTGCCATTTCCACATACTGAAGTACAAGCAGCATATTACGGAACTTAAGCAAAAATTATCCAACTTTCCTGACTGTGCAGAAAATAAAGAATTACAGGAGCTTATGCATTCTGCAAGCCATGTCAGCAAGCATACCTTGCAATGTTGGTTTGACGCCCTAGAAGCATCTTGCAGGGCAGCAGTCACAGGTTCTGTACTTAGAAGGCATGCTTGGTTTAAGGAGTAGACCTTTCCAGATCATGTCAAATCAAAATTACTAGATGCTCCTTTGAACAAGAACAGTCTGGCATCAAAGCAGAATTTCTTAAAAAGATAGAAGAAAAAGCTAAGTCTATGCAGACAGTCAAAGATTTTTTGCAAGTGCAGCCTCCAAGATTCAGTAGGCATTGCCCCTTGAAACATTGGTCCTTCCCTCAAGGCCTTCTCAAACTAGACCCAGGGGAAACAGACCCCCCAGATTACAGTCTTCGGGTATGCAGAGATCCAAGTAATGGAGTACCTCCACTTCTTAAACAGGGAGTGCTAAGCCACCCCCTTACGGAAAGAATTCACAATGACTTCTCAACTCCACTCCTCACCTCTGCCCAATTGCTCGTGCCCGTAGGAGGAAAACTTGCCCACCGTGCAAAAAACTGGACCTCCATCACCAAAGACCGATGGGTCCTCAACATAGTATTCCAGGGGTACAAATTTTATTTCCACACACTGCCAACCCCAATAGGTTTCCCAGACCTTCCTCCAAACCAGTGGGCAGAGGCACAAAACCAAGTTCAGTCCCTGCTCTCTATAAGGGCAATTCAGTCTTTTCCTGCGGAACATATAGGTCAATGGTTTTATTCCAGACTTTTCCTGGTACCCAGAAAAGAGGGCACCTGGTGCCCAATCTTAGATTTTTCCATTCTAAACACCTTCCTAGTGGTACCAAATTTCAAAATGCTCCCCCTTCAGCAGCTTCTCCCTGTGCTGTCCAACGATGCCTGGTTAACCACCCTAGACCTAAAAGAAGCCTATCTGCACATCCCTATCAGGGACTCGTGCAGGAAATATCTACGATTCAGGGCAGGATCTATGCATTACCAGTTCTCTGCACTTTCCTTTGGCTTATCTACTGCTCCCAGCGTCTTCACAAAATGCCTGGCTCCAGCCATTGCCTATTGCAGACAAAGATTAAAATATTACCCTTACTTGGATGAATGCCTGATTCAGGCAGACAGTTGGGAAAAGCTGTTGCAGCACTTGACATTTGTAAAGGACCTTCTAACTTCCCCTGGGGTACACTATCAACAAAAAGAAATCAAAACTAGTCCCTTGTCAAAAGATTGTATTCCTGGGAGCAAGTTTGGACACAGCATCCCAGAAGGCATGCCTTACTCCAGAAAAACAAACTTATTTAACAGTTTACTTTGCTGAAATGGCCACTAGAACCCAGCTATCCACAAGGAAAATCCTGCAGGATCTAGGGTTTATGGCCTCTTGCATTCTCCAGATTCAGTATGCCAGACTGCATATGAGGAAACTCCAATGGTACTTAAAAAGTCTTTGGTGCCAACATTCTCAGGACTTGAAAATAATCTTACCTATCATACCTTGTCTAAGGACAGAATTTCTTTGGTGGGCAGCAGCACGCAACCACAACAAGGGATTTCCCTTTACTCAACCCCACGTCGCCCAGACCCTAACCACAGACGCATCAGACTATGCTTGGGGGGGGGGGCGCATCTGGACAACAAGTGTATTCAGGGCCACTGGAGCCCAAGTCAAATTCATCTGCACTTCAACCAAAAAGAGATGCTAGCTGTTCAGCATGCTCTGACAGCTTTCAGATCCCTACTCTCACCAGGACCCCCTGCTAATAAAAACCGACAACACCACAGTGATGTGGTACATCAGCAAGCAAGAGGAGAACCCACTGTTACCCACTATGCAGGTTAGCCATGACCCTGTGGGACACTGCTTTGGCCATGCAGATTCATCTGCAAGCTCAATTCCTGTTAGGCAAACAAAACTCTCTGGCAGACAACTTAAGCAGAAATCTCCTAGACCCACAGGAGTGGCAATTAGACCCCAACACTTTCATCCTTCTAACCCAGAAATGGGGGCGCCCCTGGAGGTGGAGTTTTATGCCTACCCCTACAATCACCAGCTCAACAAGTTCTGCACCAGGACAACTCGCAGCAGGGCCTGGAAAGTGGATGCCCTATCCTTCCAGTAGGTAAACCTCTCAATCTATGCATTCCCCCCCCCCGTCTCTTCTTACAAGAGTATTACTCAAGATAGGAAAGGGCAAGGGCAATCCTGATTGCCCCAGACTGACCGTGCCAGCACTGGTACCCACTACTGCGCAGTCGGTCACCAGTGCCACCATGGCACCTACCCCAGATCCCAACCCTCCTCACTCAG